>NW_019718619.1:1676113-1712723 GCF_002891405.2 Cryptotermes secundus | reverse complement strand
TTACAGCGGCGGCAGCCGCGGGAGGGATACCTCCATGCCCCCCTACGCCGCTAGGGCATTACAAAGCAAGATAGCCTCAAAGACAATCGAAGCGACAGAATGGCGAACACCCATCATATTATTGCGACCCACAGCCGATACTTCAACTTAATTTCTTGGGGTTTGTGGTTAAATAACTTCATCCAGTTTTAGAATTGCCAGTTGGTTTAATTATTGAATTCACCTGGATCAATCCATGTTACATAAAGAGAGGTGGTGATTACATATTCGCTTGGAAACCTATCACGGGCGCCTTTCAATTGCATATTTCTATTATTTCTAATTTAGATTAACTGATGGAGCAGAGAGCCCATGAGAAGCTGACAGTTGCTTAATAGTTGAGCATGAATCCGAAGGTTTAATCCCTTGTTCACATGAGTCCGTTATTGAACCCTCTCTCATTTTAACCCTAATATTAACTATTTATCTTTCCTGCAATCTTTCCCTGGGGGTAAATCAGCAGGACCGTGAAGCTAATCACACTCCACCTAGTGCCGAGGTCAAGAATTGTGGAGCTGTACTCCACTTCTTCGTATGTGGCAATGAATAGACAGCAGTCTTTCTCCGAAGGGAATTAACCGAGTAGTCTTTGCAATGAAGAAGTTTACTTTGCGGTAAGAACTACATTTTTAAATATTTTTTGATGACTTCAGGGCTTCGAAAAGTTGATCTAGCCTAGCTCTTTATTAAGTATAAAAACCTATACATTCTTTACAAAATTTACAGCTTCTATAAGGAGATTACGTTTGAATTTTAGAGAACAAAACTGTTTTGTATTCTGTTCATAGTCTGGTTGCTGCCCTTTCCACAAAGGTAAAGCTATCCCTGTCAACAGGCCGTGAAGGCCCATGGGGTTATGAGGCGTCGAGGTTCCCACATTTTTTCTAGAGAATTGGCTCACAGATGGCAGTAATATTGTCAGCCTTACGCGCTGGTCGCTCTTTAGCCAAAGGAAGATTCCTGGTACTCATTTCTGTTAGAGGTTGAGTCAACACCAGGGCCATAGTGTGGCTGAAAAGATTATGCCAATTGAAAAAAAAAAATCCACCTCATCGGGACTCGAACCCGTTACCTTCTGGCTTGTAGCATAATGCCTCAACCAACTACGCTACTACTACTCTTTTGGAGTTCCGCCAAATGTACTTATGGTTTCTAACGAGCCCTTGCTGTATATTTTCATATTTGGTTATTTTAATTCAACCTATATCAAAATGTATCAGTCATCTTGCAGGATTTATATTTGGGATTCTGTATGGGATATTTCATATCAACTGCGCTGCTAAAAGTGCTTTCAATAAAAGGTCAACACCAATACCTGTCAGACGAATTATTGATCAATAAACTATTATTACTCTGCGCATGGGAATACAGCGCATTCTGAGTTGTAATCAAATGGGCAGTTTCATGTCGCAGAGCGAGGGAAGAACTGTCTTAGCGACGCTTTAGAAACTTCAGTAATAATATGGTAGGCTGAATTTGAACTGAAGGGTTGGGGAGGGAATTTGTTTAACCTTATTTCAAGTTGCAATTTTAACATTTTTCCTTGAGGGACTGACGAAAACCAAGGATTTGAGTATCACAACAGTACTCTTCATAGTTGAGTACACTTTTATATGAAACACAGTATAGTTTAATTTTTGTTTCGGGGTAACATACTGTGTCCATTCACAGAACCGTAGATTATGCCCAGCAAGCAAATAATCTGCTTAGTGATCTCCTATCGGACTGCACGGCCTCATTAAGTCATACATGTTGAAGAATTTATTTCTGTACGCATCATTTCTAATAAGTTATATCCTAAATGCAAAAGAGGGATGGCCTCTAGTGCATTGCAATAACTCATCATGTAATGCTACCAGTTTTACGTTTTGCATAATATCTTAACATGATTGTGGCTCGCCAGTTTCTATCCACACTGATGCTTCAGTGTGCTTGTGTTATATGAAGGCATAGTAATTAAAACATGTTCAACCTAAAATTTTTTATAGCCTCTGATAATTTACGAATTGTCTCAGAACGCGCAAATGTGGCGAAAGCTCGGTTTTGAGGCTTACTTTGGATTCTGAATGCCTCAGTTTCACTTTCGTTACCCTATTTACGAAGCATTGTTGCTGTCCGGTAAAGTGACAGTAAACAATATTACCATAACTAAGCACCTCTATATTACTATGAGAATTTTGGAAACATTGAGTTTGTATTAAGATTATTTTTAGGATTTGGGGATCTCACAGTGGTATGTATGAAGAATAATATCTTCTGAAATATAACAGTATATAGTCCGTTGAAAGTCAGCCGACGTTTCGGGAGAACATGTCATCCTTGAGCGCCGGCCGCCCTTTACTCCAAGGAAGATTCCTGACACTAATTTCTGTTAGATGTTCAGTCGACCACAGGGCCATAGTGCGGCTGGAGGGATTAGGTAAGGTAAAGATGAAGTTATCGCTGTAACAGGCCATGGAGGCTCATAGGGTTGTAAGACGTCGAAGGGGTCAATCCAGTGACCTCATCGGAAATCAAATTCTCGGCCTTCTAGCTGTGGCATAACGCCTCAATCAACTAAGCTACCACGCGCCCCTGCCTTTCCTTTTGCAATATTTTTGTTCTGTATGCTCATGAGAAGTACACATGCTTGAGCATCTACCGTCAGTAACTACAGCTGTGTCAAGTTCAGGAATAGCATGCCTTTTTGTGTAAATCAATATAACTTCATTGTATAGCTTTCAGCACCCTGGAAATTGTGAATGAAAGTAAACGGATGACGGGAATTCATTTGGCAGTACGAAACTGAGCCGTTCTGCGCAATCGATCCGTAGTTCCTGTTCATGGCGCTAGATGTCGTATTGTGTCAGTGCATTAAAGCGTAACTCGTATCATACACAGCATGAAAAGAAACTGGCCGATTGCTACGAAGTATTTTATCCTTGCTACCTCAAAAATTGAATGTAACGGGAGCATATAAATCGATAGCCTAATTTAATATGTTAGCTTGCAGTTTCTGAGAGTTTCTACACCACGATATCTGCCTGTGTTAGAAGCAAGTTTGTTCTGACTAGGCCGAATCATTTGTTCGTCTAGAGGGATATATTACGTGTAATTATTGATTTCGTACAGGAAAGAGAAAGGTAATAATAGTCCTCATACACTATTAATCCAGTAGAATTTCTTATTCCTCTATTAGTTGCCATGAATAGGTCTATATTTTTTTAAATCTCCACACCAGATGCTAAAAATATTTCTCTTATGAGAATCTAAGTTTGAAATATTGCTTTCACTTATAAAAGGAACCTGAAGTTTTTGTTACCTTAAAAATCAAATAATTGCCATAAATAATTTAAAACACTGCACAATTTAAATGATTTCGAAACACTTTGCGATAATGATCGTTGTTAATGTCTCAGTTCCCTATATAAATATCCACAATGTGATTGCTATTCATGTAGCAAACATGGAGAATATATGTGAAACGGGAAACAGTATGAGTGAGCATAGTGCCACACTTCGTGCCCTAACTACACAGTAAGTTCCGTGTCTTTCTCCATTTTACCTCCCTCCTGTATCTTCGTTACTAGCCATTCAGCTAGTTCAGAATAATTCCCGTGGCTGAGCAGACTGTGTAAAAGCACTCTGATACGTAAGGCACCAGATTGATTTAGAATATTGCCCTACATTTAAATGTTCCCAATGCTTATTGTAAGTTATTCAAGTGACAAGTTTCTCAAAGTTAAATGGAGCTTTACCTCTACTTTTCCATACTCCTTTATGATATGTCCAGACGCAGACTACATTCATTTTAGTATTTTTCTGTCTTACTGCAGATAATGTACCATCGAATGGCACTTATGTCATAGGCGGTCTGGTTAGAGTTGCCACCCCCGTACGCGGAGTGAGTAATGGGTACTCAATTAACACTAGAACAAAGGAATTTCGAGCTTTCATACCAAGTAACAGTTTGTAACGCTTGTGTTATATCTCTTATAGTCTGTTCATTTACAGAGAGAGCTAGCTTGGATAAGGAAAACAATAGATATTATTTGGTAGGTAGCGATGTGTTGTGTTTTAAGTATACAAAAATAGTTACTGGTTAAGATAGTTACGTTTCCTTCAGTACATTACATACTTTTTGGAACAAAAAAAAAACTCCGTGATTTTAGTCCGCAAGCGAACTATACCGACCGAGTGACCATCGCTTGTCGGTGAAATTTAGTGTCAACTTTTGCGGATAGAGGGTGTCGCGTGGTCAGCGCAACGAATCCCCACGGCCGTTAATTTCGGTTTTCTATACCGGAGCCGTTATTTACTTGAAATAGCTCCTCAAGTATCATCATGAGGCTGAGTGGACCCCGTTCCAGACCCACTACTTCTCAGAAAAATCTGGTAGCGCCGGGAATCGAACCCGGACCTCTGGCTCTGTAGTCAGAAACGTTGACCCAGCAAAAATAATCTCACAGTCTCTTTATTTGCAGGTGCATTCGAAACGCTAACGAGTGCATGTTAAATTTGCTACGTCTGCACGCACGGAAGAAATATTTCTCACGATATATGACACTGAAGCTTGCAATAGGACAGTTTCAAATATTTTGTTGTCATAATCTCACCAAATTAATTGGCATTTTAAGTAAAGACCTACATGTATTTCTGGGGATAAATTTCTAAATGTTTTTCGTAAAGAAAAATATTTTCAGAAGAGAGTATATAGAAATGTGAAACACATGTTTCAGGTTCAGCACACTTTCTGGGTAAATCTTACAGTTTTCGGAGTAATTAAACAACTAGGACGCTGTGTCTGCTTTTCCGAACCTGCGTATCAGAATTAATAGTGGCCTGTGGAGCACAACCGAAGATTAACAAAAATCTCTTTATCTATAGAAATGGAGTAATTTATTCTGAAAATTATATCAGGCAGTGAACTCAGGAGAAGCAAAATATTGATATTACGGTTGCTGGTGTTTTTAAATTTTGGGGCAATTTAAAGAGAAACAAGTCCGTTTCTCCGCCCACTTCTGGTGCGTGGCTTCATTGTACTTCAGGACATTACTACGTAACAAACAATTTTTCTCTTGATGTGTGGTCCTTTGGAAAAGCAGTCCACAATTCCTTAACCGAGCTTGGATGTACGTATTTTTAAAGCAGTTCATTTGAAGCATTTGTAGCACCTTCTACTTAAGCTGCCAGGTTAGTGTACACAGTGCAGTACAGTTTTGCATTGTTAACCTCTTTATTTCCAAAAAGAGAAAGGAAGCTTATGAGATCACTTTGCCCTTGTGTGCCCCCCCCCCTCAGTATTGTTAGTCAAGGACTTGGTAAACACTTTCCTGCGGCAACGAATACAAATACAACAATACAGTAACTCTGTCACTCAATGATTTCTCTGCGTACCGTCGCTTGTCAAGTACTTAATGTAGTGAAAGGAAAGTAGGCGATCGGTTCTTCCCAGAACTTCTCGTTTAATGTCAACAGATTACTTCTGTGGAAGTTTACATTTAACGCTACAAAGCGGATTCTTCCACGAGAAGCTGACAGTTACTCAGAATATCAGATGCCTTGTTTTTATTCAACCCCAAAGTACATTATCGTGTTGACAAGAGTGCGCAGCCGCTTTCTACTCTAATCTACGGAACCTGTTCCTAACATAATACGTGTACTTATAATTTTAATATACTCTCATTTAAGACTATGTTCCCGAATTGGTCACGACCTTCAGACTTTTCCTATTAAAATCTTAAGTGGATTTCAAATGTTTTTAATTCTTTCCTCATTTCTGCTCCTTTTAATCATCCTTTATTTTATCACTCTAATGACACAGGCTGAACACTAAAAGTTATGAAATATTTCGTTATGAAATTTTCTATATCCACATGTTGCTTTCTCTCTTTTATGTGCATATTTGTCTGAGTACCCTGTCTTCCTTTGTAAATAGCGTCATAACTAAATCCATGTAGCAGAATCCTCCTTAAGAATCCACCAGTTGCTCAGCTAGTCAAGAGTTTCCCAATAGGTAATGGAATTACGAACTTTCATTACCGTGTTCACAAGAACCCCTACTGGTTCCCATCCTGAGCCAGATCTATCCAGTCCATAACATTTCAACGTATTTATCTGAGATTCATCCTAAAATTAGCTTATACTATATTATATTATATTCAGACGCTTGGAATGATGTATGCGTTTATAATCACCATAAATTCCTGTAATAAATTTTGCCCTATACTTTTTATTCATCGCATTCTTTACCGTTTATTTTCAGTGAAATATTATCTCAACATAATCAGCACAATTTTAGTTATAGAGAATTTAATGTCTTATTTTGAGCGCTTTTAGTGTCATTCAAACCGTTGCCTTGTGTGTAATTCAAAATATTTTGTTTGAAGCTATTTTGGGCTTTGTACGTCGACTGGGTTTATTTAAATCTCCTTTTCAGGTGGACAAAATTCGTAAGAAAAATTACTTCCTTGTGCCCCCTGGTAGAGATAGCCAAAAACCGCGGTCCACGTACCCTGTTCACCAAAAGACGAAATAGAGCCAGTTTCCCAAGCTTCTGGACTTAAATTCAGCAGATGGGCGAAGTCCAGAATTAGAATTTTAGACAACTTGACGCACCGTCATCAAAAAGGTTTAATTTTCTCCTTCTTCAGATATCGTGTTCGTGGTTTTCGGTGTTCTGGCCTTCACGCAGTATTTGTTTTGCGTTGGACATTCCCCTTAAGCCATTATTGCGCACATAGGCACACATTCAAGTCTGCCTACATGCAGAGGTAAACATAGAACCGTATGAAGCGTTCCAAGTTCTTAGCCAGTTGAGCATCCAGGGCTCAATCATTATTGCAATGAATTTAAATACGGGAACGTGTTAGTTGAGGAGCCGGGGTGACTCAGTCGGCATAGCGATGGACTACGGTTGGATGGACGGCCAAATATTTTTCTACAGTGTCCAGACCGGCCCTGGGGCCCATCCAGCCCTTTATTGTATGGATACATAAGGCTTTTCCATGGAGGTAAAGCGGCCGGGGCAAGAAACTGACCACTCACCTCCATCTAGTGCCGAGATTAAGAATGGTGGAG
Source organism: Cryptotermes secundus (assembly GCF_002891405.2). Classification (NCBI taxonomy): domain Eukaryota; kingdom Metazoa; phylum Arthropoda; class Insecta; order Blattodea; family Kalotermitidae; genus Cryptotermes; species Cryptotermes secundus. The sequence goes on along the minus strand of NW_019718619.1, from coordinate 1,705,625 downwards.
CTATACCTCCACTTCGGAGCCGGGATACTACAGTCAATATACCGACTGGCTACGCGCTGGTCGGCCGAGGGCTCTGATTTCGATTTCAGGTAAGGGTAAGATATTTCCCCTCCACGTCATCCATACCAACTGTGGTGTCCACCCAATCCCCTATTCAATAGGCACCAGGGACTTTTTCCACCGGAGTTAAGAAGGTGGGATCATGAAGCTGACCATTATCCTGCAATCAGTGACGAGGTCAAGAATTCATGGATCTATGCATGCACTCCCTATACGTCTTCATGGAGCAGTGCATAAATAGTTCAGCACAGGGACAAGTTTACCTTTTTTTTTTTTACGTCCCCTCCTCACACGTTTTCATGGCATGACGTTTAATTAATTAAGCACCAGGACAACTTTACCTTAACGCTTTTCATACCCCAAACCTTCCAGGCATCTAGGGTAAACAGCAAATATTATGCAGACCTGTATAGTGACAAGACAGAATTCAAAGGTAAATAGACTCACATACACATAGCCTCCGTTACCGCCTGCTAAGTGAAGCTCTGTAGCTTTCGGATTTATATAGATTCCCTGCGTTTCTTCCGGGTGAATTCTGGGGTAGTACTTCAAATATGACCGATCATAGTAGCCGCCCAGTTTAAGGCATGAACTGTCTTCGCTCGCTTGGATGCTGGATCATGGGTTCAAATCTCACTCAAGGTATGGGTGTTTGGTGTGTCTATACGTTAATTCTTTGTTTGTGTTGTCCTGATTTTAGGTAGCGGCCTTGCGAAGGGCTAATCACTCGTGCAAGGGGTCCTACCGTCTGTGGGAAATGATTTCGGAACCGAATAAGATGCCTGGGCCATGAATGGGCTGTAAGAGCTATTGAAAAAAAAAAAGACTCCCAAGTCCATGATGATAAAGCAAATCCAATTTTGGGAATTCTAAGCCTTCGACAAGAATCCGAAACTCTGGCTGGCATCTGTCTGAAAATGAAAGTGATATTATGTGTTGTAACAATTTATTCCATTGCATTCTCTAATCTGAAATTGAATATATAAACATCTTCAATTTTATATTAGAAAAAATATGTTTCATTAGTCAAGTAAGTGATGAACTAATGTTTTGGAATTATTCCTGATATCTGATAAATTATACACATCTTCTGTATACCAAAAATAAATATCTGCCTCTCTGTGTTATCATGTGTCCGGAGTTCCATGACTAATGATAATGGTTCTGGACTAATTGATTGGACATTTTAAGGTCTTCTATTATCATTTTTATTACAATCAAGTACAATAGCTCACCATCAATGACCGCCTAAGACTCGCTCCACTCTTTACTGGACTGCGAATGTCTTCTCTTCCACTATATCTGGCTTGGTTCTGATTTACGAATCGGTCACTACTTCAAATTTCATTGTCCGCTGGTTAACACTCCAAAGCTGAAAACTCACCTCAACCCAAATACTGAACTGACTGCTGGATTCTCTTACGACTGAAAAATTCCGAATGATAGCTCACTAAAAATTGAATGAATTAATGACTCCTACATGTCCTCCCTTTTATAACTTCGAGAGAACCTAATTGATATCACCATCTCCAACATTTCGTCTATTATTCTGTATTTATACTTTACTGCGAAAACGTCTTTTATTTCTTAACAACAGTATAGTTTTTCCACAAGTTTATGCATCGCTGCGGATGCGTGCATAGCGAGCCGTTGTCCAGCAATTAACTATTCCGGCTTTCAGGCTTCGTGTCACAGTACGTAATACTGTAACGATGGTAAGAAGGTTATGCGAAGGTACTCTGGTATGTGACAGCATGTAGTCTCACGAGATATTAGAAACGTTTGGAAGGAACTTGATGCCTCCTTCTTCAGGGTACTAGAGTAATATTTGATATATATATATATATAATATATTTATTACTATTTTGCACTTAATTATAGCTGGATGTAATTGCAAAAAGTAGCCTGTAGCAAGAAGAAAAATACATTTTATCCTTTGTACAATTTGTGGTACTTGTGTAATGTACAGCTTATGCAGAATTTCTAGAATCCCTGTGTGTATTAAACTCCTCTTCTACTTTAGCCCGGATTGTCTATTCATACTAACGTAAACACTGTTACTTGAATATGACAATTATCTTATTACGCAAACTAGCAACTCCTATACAATAAGACCGAGTGGTATACGATGAATGTAATATCTGTGCAGAGGAAGCAGGCGTAAGTCACTGAACAATTCACACTCTTCTTTTGTATGTCCTTAACACAGCCACCTTGGTCAGGTAGTAGAAACTTCAGGAGTTAAAAGAGAAAGATTAATGACAGGTAAACACGAAGGACTTTTTAATTCCCATTTGCTGTTTTGAAAAACAGCGGTTACTTCTACCTGTAGCAGAAACTCGCGCACCTTGACACGATCTAACAGGCGTTCTAGAAATAGATTCCGCAGACAGAGCTATCTGGTGGGCGGAAACGGAACTTCTTGATAAAGGAACTTTCGTGTGCAGCACTTTGTCGCTCTACAGACATTCCATCTTTTAATATATTATTTTAATGAAAATCTATCAACTTCTACTATAATATCAAAAGAGAGGAGAGGATTAGTGAGATGAACGAAGGAGAGGTGGCAAATTCCAATTCTATTATATTGCAGGATTTTTGGGAGTTTTTAACCTTATTTGAGATTTTTTGCAATATGGAATCCAAGCATTCATTATCGGTGTTCTCAACAGACTGCCACTGACCCCTATCCTGAGCCAGCCGCATCANAGAGAGTGTCACGTGGTCAGCGCAACGAATCCCCACGGTCGTTAATTTCGGTTTTCTAGACCGGAGCCGCTATTTCCTTGATTTAGCTCCTCAATTATTATCATGAGGCTGAGTGGACCCGTTCCAGAGCCAATACTTCTCAGAAGAAAATCTGGTAGCGCCTGGAAACCTGTAGCCAGGAACGCTGCCCACTAGACCACAGAGGCGGTCATTTCAGGCCAAAAGGAACGGAAAATACCACAAGCCTTTTTGTTATAGATGTCTCTGGCGGGTATTTATAGCTATTGGTAAGAGCCTTTTAAATTGCTAATTTTCATTAAATAAACAAAGTCAAAACTCCCTAGTAACACCGTGCCATTACTGTCCTCAAAGTAATCGAATATTAATTCATCCGTAAATGGAATTCTTTCACTGACTAACGTTTCATGTTCTCTTAAATATTTTAAATTAATGTTATTTAAACGTATGAGATAATAAATTATGGCGTTATAACACGAAATTAAAAATATTCTATAACACGAAAAAAATTTAAAAAATTGTTAGCTTAATTTGTCAATATGTATAGCAGGAAATTAAAATATTTGGTAAACAGGACGTGTATCAGATTTAATCAGATTCAGTCGCGTCTTCCACTGACAAAATACGCGAGTACATTGTTCACTACTCCAATGAAATGCATATTTATTGCACTGATATGGAAAAAATAAAAGAAAATATATTGTGGTATGTAGACTCGTTGCTAGGCAACGACCGCGAGATTATACAACGGCCATTACTCAGCAGCGGCCCGTAAACAGCAACAGAAGGACGATGTTTTCTGTGCGAACCATGCCGAGATGTTATAATCAGGACAAATTTATGGGTTGGAGTTAGATAGCCTCTGGATTGCAGTTGTGAGCTGTTCCTGTGGGAAGCTGGTATCTGAGGACGGAGAGAGGTCGGAACCCAGAGGAAGGAGAACCTCCGCTTTTGGAAGCCGCTACCAAGCAACGACTAGCGAAGACGTGACTGTGGGCACTAATGTGTGTGTAACAGTGAACTCTAAATTGTTGTCATACTCTATCAAAGAGTACACTAAATGCGACCATCAATCCAAAACCGTCTATAGTCACTCCAACACGTGACATCATTGTGGCGTATAGAACCGTTGCTAAGCGGTGAGTCTGTAAACAGAGACCGTTGTTAGGTAACGGCTTGCAACATAGTTCAGTTGAGATTGTGTTCTGTACAGGGGTCTATGAAGAGACGATTTCAGCAGGAGGCAGAGGAATAGGCATTGTTGGAGCCGTTACCAGGAAACTTCTAGTAACAAGCTGAGAACATTAGATTGTGTGCTCTTGTGAACTGTACATGGTGGAAATAGTGACAGTGCTATAGTTATTTGTAGTTGCGACCTGTAAGTGGTCAATAATTCCATTCATCAATCCAAACCTCGTCTATACGTAGTCACACATACATAATTGACAATATGTTCTGATTAGTCATGGTGAGGGTATGTACAGAACTGCTCTGAATCAGGAGAGCAACCAGTAGCGGGGTCTGGTAAACAAAGGAATAAACAATTATACTCAGTAGGTATAAAAAGCTATATTTTTTTACTAGCTGAATACAAATTAATCTCTTAAGGAAGATTTTGTTTCGTAGAGTGAGTTAATTAACCTAATATTCACCTATAAATCCATAATAAAGCCGGAGAAGAATATGATTTTGGAGTTCAAACTGCAGTAAGAAATCAACATATGAGACTTGTACAAATCACGTTAAAGTAATGCAGAGTTGATTCATATTTAAGTAGATCTAGATGTGGACTTGGCTAGATTGCAGCAGTGCCCCCATCTCTAAAATAAATCGATTAAAAAAAATTCAAAATTCCATTCTTTCTTAACACCTCTGTCCAAATTGTGGATGACAGATACTGGAATGAAATTTCTTTATTTTTTCAACTTTAGAATATACTGTGCTATAAGGTACAGTGCACAGGGAGCTCACCACAAACATTTCAGCCTGTAGGCATGATCAAGCTTACATTACAGTGGTTATAAATACTGTAAAGCGTCTACAATCCACGGTTTTAATTCAATAGCTTATAGGTTACGTCACAAATTCAACTAACTAAAATATTTTGTATGCGCTTGTGTAATTTCTCACTGCATTTCTGTCAATATATATTGTACGATAAGATGCACCGAGTTGCGTCACTATCTGTGCCTTCCAAATTAGCAACGGTTCATAATTACTCTCCGTAACTAACTACAAAATACATAACCCTTGAGAAGCTGATAGCTTTTCAGGTTCTCAAGAAATTCCATACTGTTTGTGGAATTCTGATATTCGTTATCATGTTCAAAAGAGCCTGACACTGGACCCTGTTCTGAACCAGATATGAAACTAGCTCATACACTCGCACTCTACTTCTTTAAAATTCATTTTAAAATTATACTCCATTCTACACCAAGGTTTTCGAGATGTCATATTCCCTTTAGGTCTTTCGACCAAAATTCTGTATGTCTTCTATTTATTGTTAGTGAGTGCTCGTGAACCTCCATTTTCATTTGGTCACTGCTCTGATATTTCGTATTTAGTACAATTATGAAGCACTTCATTAGTTACGCACTCATGCAATTTTCCTCACCCCTATGTCACGTTCCTTCTCTTAAGACCAAAAGATGAATTGTGGTTGAGTTAAATATTGTTAAAATTCTTAATAATTAAGATAAAATGTGGTTGAAATAAAAATTATTAAAATTCTTCTTAATTTTTAACTCAACCACATTTCATCTTAATTAAGTTCTTTATATAAAACTTTGATTCACCTAATGTACTATGGTCAATGTAATAGTAGTTTCCTCAATATGTTGTTATGCCTTCTAAAGATGCCCATGACAGACCCAAACATGTAAAGGTATTCATATAATTTTACATTTGAGTCACACTGGATGGTGTTGTCAAATCATTCTATAATATTTAAATAGTGTGACGGACCAGAATGAATAAAGTTCAACTCACCCATAAATTGTTCGAATATTCAGTCTGTGCATTTGAGAAATTGCCAGAAAACAATAAAAGATCAAGCACTGAAAATTTATTAACAACTGATGAAGTAAACCCTCTAGGGAACCTGAAATTTGCAAGAAAATTTGACAATTAATGAGAGGCTCCAAAATTTGAGTTAACTTCTTGTGGTATCTGTGACCAAATATGTGACCAAGGCCGTTATCAGATATAAGTTTTTGGGAATGTGTTTCAACGTTTTGTAGAAATTCGTCTCGAAATAGAAGATTCTTATATTCGGAATACAAGGGAGTCGACCTTTATATCGCGAACTAACCTACTTATTTTCATCGACCTGAATAATTTCCCAGCACCATGTCTTGATATTCAGTTACTTATGGAATGCACAGAACTCCAATACCAATAAGGGTTCTGTTTTAATTTCTTGTAAAATATCTCCCGTTGCAAACGCCGTGCTTCCTCATAGTTTATCTGACATATGTCCAGGCATTGGCATGTCACTAAGTTAGTGCAGATTCCGTAGGCACTCACAGAAGTAGCCATGACGGTCAATTTATAACCATACAACTGAACCACATTCACTGCTACCTAACTATGTTCCTCTCTCCATACTCACCTGGCCAGCTCGTGAAGAAAACACACGCACAGCCTCTTTTATCTTTCATTTCAGATCACACACACAGCCCATGTCACTCTCTTCCCTCCCATTACTTTTATTTTTACCTCTTGACATTTTAGTATAGTGCTGTTGCCCTTATATCGTATTCAGAAGGCGAAATACCAGAGAGATAGAATAAGCAAGGTTTTCCTGAGCAGTTCTCCCTTCATCCAGTAGTTAAACAGCTGACAGCAGTCAACGGTAGACACGACTACATGAGGGAAGCCCCCTTCTTCAGCGTTTCATTCTATAGATAAAATTTGGCGGGTATTAATGATATAATTTCTTTATGAACGTACAGAATGCTTTCTTCCTTCTTATTCACTCTTGTCTTTTCTGCATCACTCTTCCAACATATTCTCTTTTCTTTTTACATTTTTTGTTATTAATACATTGACGTCGGCTTATGCTTTTCATGTATATTCATGGACAAAGGCAATGGACACTGATCTTATGGTTGGAGGTATCTTTTTTTTATTCCCGTATCATGTTTGGAATTCAGAATAGAAGCAGGGGAAACTTTACATAACACGAGGTGTGGATACCCGTATGTTAGGTCATGTAAAAACTCCTGAAACTCTTCTTAAAGGCTCATTAAAATTTTAATTATTTAACATTTAAACACCAACTTATAATATGTTATTTGTAGTATCCAATTATTGTACATATGCGTGTGTTTGCATTCGTCTGAATCACAGTTGAACACCATTTATGGTATGACCCTGCTTTGTACTTTTATACGGAGCTGCTTCTATTCGAGTTAATGATGATTTGAAAATTATTAGGCTAAGGATGAAACTGCCATTGTGTACCTTAGTGACCAAGGGCACCTCTCAATTGGAGGATCACGGATAGCCTTTGAGGTAAGTAAGAAAATGCTGTGGATATCAGTTGAGAGAAGATCACTTTCCATCTATTGTTCTCTTATCAACAAAGTACTTGTTATTATACAATCGAATGCGTCTCTTTTTAATTATAAAGCAGAAAGTGATTAAATTAGGAGTACAATATCGCAATGGGGCACTATACTACAAGCCGGAAGGTCGCGGTTTCGATTCTCGATTAGATCATTAGATTTTTCAATTACCTAATCCTTGGGGCCGCATTATAGACTCGACTCCGTCTCTAACAGAAATAAGTTCCAGAAATCTTCCTGCAGGATAAAGGGCGGCCTGCGCGTAAGGCTGACAGCCCCACCGTCATCTGTGGGCAGATTGTCCAGAAAATGTAGGAGCCTCAACGTCTCACAAACCTATTTGCCTCCACAGCCTGTCACAGGGATATCTTTACTTGTATTACAGAAATATAAATGATCAGACTTTACACTCTGACTTTCCTGGAAACATCTCGGGTGATTTCATGCCTAAGGCATGAACGTCATTCACCCGCTAGAACGCTGGAGTCGTGGGTTCGATTTCGTCTCAAGGCATGAATGTCTGTGTGTGCTTTTATTCTGTGTTTGTGTTATCCTGTGTTTAGGTAGCTGCATTGCGAGGTGCCGATCACTCGTTCAAGGAGTCCTACCGTCTGTGTAAAATAGATTAGGCAACTGAAGAAGAAGCCAAGGCCCAACAACGTGCTCTGGGGCCACTGCTGAATGAATGATGCAGTATCTAATAAAGTAAAAAATTCTTGCTCAGTGCAGTGAGTGAAGTGAAACAGCAAGTTTGTAGCGAATCCCATTCTATTTCAAGTAACGTTCAAAGGATTGTAAAGCTACATCTCCACTCCCCCATACGTCTGGGGCGTAGGGTAACGTACTCGTAGTTGGTTGAGGCACTATGCTACAAGCCAGAAGGTTGCGGATTCCATTCCCGATGAGGTGCATTCCTTCAATTTACCTAATCCTTCCAACCGCACTATAATCTTGGCGTCGACTCAGCCTTTAACAGAAATGAGTGCCAGGAATCTTCATGAGGGGTAAAGGGCGGTCGGCGTATAAGGCTGACAAACTTACCGCCATCTGTGAGCCAAGTGTCTAGAGAAAATGTGGGAGCCTCGACGACTCATAACCCTATGGCTTTTCACGGCCTCTTAGACGGATATATTTACGTTTTATTTATTACGCACACGAGTAGTTTTACCATTATCTTTACTTTGGTTTTTCGGGTATAAATTTGCCCTATTATAGCCTAAATTCAAATCTGACGTTACTGATTGGCAGGCCTGATTTCTGTTCCTGTTGTCTCGGTCCTTGCTAGATAGTGTCTTACTGATCTGTGGCAGTCTAAAGCCTAACCATTCGAGCTGGATATTGAACAAAACGTAACAACCGTTATGACATTACGATTGGGACTGTTTGTGTGACCACTATCGTCTGTACGCTTCCGCCATTTGAACACTGCAACACTTAGTGACGTGGGAGCAGGTGATGCCTCTCAGACGGGTTAATCATTTGATATGTTGGTCCAGACACCTGCTACGAATTCTCGAGGGATATATTGTATATACATTGCATGGAGCCATTTACGAATTGACAGTGATTTTATAACTTCGTGAATTAAGTTTCATATTTCTGACGTAAATAATATCTCTTCAGTAGAACACATGGTGGTGTCGGTTAAAGAATCCTCTATGATTGATCCTCTGCGCCACAATTATGCAAATTCTTCAATCCTGCAGGGAAATAACTGGATTGCTCGTTCGTAAAGTTACTACATTATTTGAGAACACAACTGTAAGGATATCAACCAGGGCCAGAGTAAAGGCGATGAAGAAGGCATCCGTCACTAATGAATACGATGAAACAGGTATATATATATATATTAGTGTTCGTGGATTTAAAAAAATCATAATTTGACAACTGGACATAACCTACGCATTCGATATAATACACGTATTGTATATAAAAATATATGGTAAAGCTCTCTGTGTAATAGGCGGTGGAGATCCATGGAGCTTTGAGACGTCGAATCTTCTACATTTACTGGAAAATCGACACAGAGATGGCGGTGAAATTTTCAGCCTTACGCGCCGCCCTCTAGCGCTTTACCCCCAGGAAGATTCCTGGTACTCATTTCTGTTAGAAGCTGAGTCGACCCCAGGGCTATAGTACACCATGTTAAAAATAATAAAGGGGATGTGGGATAGGCTACACACATTCTAAGTAATAATCATCATTACAGAATGAAAATGCACTGTAAAAATTGTTGACTGTACCAAAAAGACCAATTCATGAACATTGAAGAAAATTTTATTTTTAAAATTTAATCTCATAATTAATTAACACCGGTCACGGTAGCCGAGCGGTGTAAGGCGTGCTCTGTCTTCGCTTGCTCGGAAGCCGGGATCGTGTGTTCGAATCCCACTCAGGGCATGGAAGTTTGTGTGCGTTTTTCTGTGTTTGTATACAGGTAGAAGCCTTGCGACGAGCTGATCACCCGCCCAAGGAGTCATACCGAACGTGTAAGATCTAGAAAAACCGAAGTGAACGGAGAAGTTCATGGAGGTAGGCCTAGGCCCACTGGGGTTGTAGTGCCAAGGAAAGAAAAATTAATTAACAAATAATTGTAATGAATTGACCCTTTTTGATATTGCAATGATATGAATAAGCAATGCGCATGCGCTAGTCATAAACAAGAAATAAACTTTTAGATCCACAAGGACATCATCAGTCTCTCTGCATCTACATCACCAACATCCACACCACGTTTCAATACAGATAAAGCGTCATACAAGTTCTGGTACAATAGTTTCAATAGGAAAACACTAATCACACGTGACTTAACATTAATAGGCAATACATATCAGAATGATGAGGAAGTAACTTAGACGGGCAGGTTTTACAACCATGAGAACATATAAGGCGATTCTTATCTAGCAGTCTCGTGGCATCCATGTTTGCTTTCGTCCTCACTTCATTATTTGGCCTGCATTTGGAGATACTATCATAAATTCTACCAGTTCACCTAATACTTTGTTTATATTAATTTTACTGTGCCTATTTTATGAGATTTTATATTAATTTAGCGTTACTTGTAAAACTAAATTGTGTAAATGCGCCGTGTAAAGTAATTTACCTTTACATTGCTGGAACGCATTTGAAGATATGCAAGCGGGGCCGAAATATAAATAGCAAAATAGTATTACAGATAGTAAAGATTGATTACAATGGATGAAACTTACATTTAGTGAGCTTAAATATGTGTTATGCTAGAATTTATTCTTTAAATGCATCAACAGAAGAGAAAATTTGACATAATGTTGTTAATAACTCATATTCATATTAAATTTTCAATTCAATTCTTTATTATTTATGCGCCGAGTTAACAGCCGCAAGGCCAGTTACAGTCAGAGCACAGTGTAGATAAAAGTAATCACATTGGAGACAAACACATTATAAAGTCAAAGACAAATTACTGGCAAGTACTGGGGAAAATAAAATAATGCAGAAAAGTAAACAAACAAACAAATGATGATAATAATAACAATAATAATTATCATTTGTTTGTTTGTTTTTCAACGATTTTGAGAGATATTTTTATTATTCATAAAATTTATCGTGATTATGGGATTTTTGTGGATAAATCTCATAGAAAACTGAGCATGAGTTGGACGGATAAGGTTAAAATTTGTTATGAAGAAGGGAAGTAGACAGAACTAGGTCAGAATCTTCTAAATGGATGGTTTTGATGGTTCTGATGTTGATGCTGTTGACATTGTTTCGTGGCAGCACTTCTAGGTGCGCGGTTTCTCCTGTGGTTCAAACCATTTTCACGTTCTCTTATTACAGATCCCATTGATAGAGAACAGAGTCAGTAACTGATGTTTGATGATGATTGTGATGATTATGATGATGAGGGTATTGGTTGTGGTGTCCAAAGAGTGTACACAGCCGTGTTCAAGGAAACTATCTGTACCGTGTCGGCAAGCAAGACTCAACTGCCTGACACTCTGCCGCACAAGACACCAAACTTGCTCATGATTAATGATGTCGAGGATCCTTCTCCTACCCCGAGTTGCCGTCAACAGTGACCTAAGTCTGCGCTTATTTTGTTCGCTACTGATCCTCGATCCTGAGAATATTTTCTAATGTATTCAAGTGGCAAGGAGATACTGATTAATGATTACTTGATGTGTACTTTACCTTGATAATTTTCTCGTAGTTATATTGATTTAAACAAAATTGGTTTCCGAAATTTTGGTGTCTAGTGCTTAGCACACTGGCCTCGTTTCATATAGTTCCAAAATTCAAATATCGGCCGAAGACTGAATATTAAATAACCAACTTATTAAATTTTGTAAAATGATACTAACGTGATATATGGTCTTAACATTACAATGTGAAACATTATTTCATACAAAGGTTATTCAAAATTAGCGTCCATTTGTCTATAATTCGTCTAAATTGCAACACTTTCCATTTCACACTTCGATACATTCTCTAACACTACATGTTTCGGCCTCAAACGGTCATCTTCAGGTGTTTTCTATACAGATATTCAATTAAGATTGTGTCGAAACTGCTACACTCTTTCACTGTTCCAATTCATTAATTGAAAAAACCCACACGCTGTAGTAAATATTTAAAGCAGACAAAAGGAAAACATTAGTAATATTCACAAGATGAATACAAACAGAAAGTAAAAAGTTTCATACAAGATAACCAGTTTCAAAAGATAAAAAACGACCCAATAATACCAGAAAATCGTAAAACAAACACTAAAACATTGTACTAACATCATACAAAAAGAACACAGATGGAGATACACAAACATGAATCCCATAGTCCCGAACTTACATGCTACAATAAAACTACATAAACAAAGCACACCTGTTGGAACTATAATCAGCTGGAAAAATGCCCCGCTTACGAATTGGCTAAACAACTAGCAAAAACATTAAACAACTACTTACAATTACCAAATATATATAACGTTCATAATTCTATACAGCTAATGACAGACCTAAAAGACATCGCGCTCAATAAGAATATGAAACTGTGTTCATTTGATATAGAGAATAAGTACACAAACATACCGAAAATGGGTATTAAAACATAATAAATAAAACACTAGAAAATCTAGGAACTGAAACAAATATACAAAAAATCATGAAAATGTTAAGTACAATAATAGAACAAAATTATTTCCAATTTGACCAAGAATGTTACAAACAATCGGACTAGCAATGGGAGCACCAACATCATCAATACTGACAGAAATATACATACAACATATATCCCATCCTAATAAAGCACCAAATAATTGCATATTTTAGATACGTTGATGACATATTGATAATGTATGATCAAAATAAAACAAATATTGATCACACACTTAATGAGTTCAACAAAGCACAACCAACTATAAATTTTACCATGGAGAAAAAAGAGCATCAGTCCATCAGTTTCCTAGATTTAATAATATGTATAAATGACAAAACCTTGAATTTGGAATATATCGGAAACCTACACAAACTGACATTATAATACAAAACAGTTCATGCCACCAACATGAACATAAACGATCAGGCGCAAACTACTTAATAAATCGATTATATACATAAACAATAACGAGAAAAGCAAAATATATTGAAATGAACACAATTCAAAATATATTATACAATAATGAATATGACATACAATTATCTACAACATAGCCCCAAGAAGAAACAAAACAAAACACACAGGAAAATTCACAGCAACAAAAACAAAGTGTATAGCTTTTACGTATAGCAGAAAGGAAGTAAGAAAAATCACAAAACTTTTTCGAGATACGAAAATAAAAGTAGCTTCCGCACGCAAAACACAATGCAAAATATACTAAAACCAAAATCACAAATGGATAAATATAATAAAGGTGGAATCTATCAAATGAAATGTTTAGATTGACCATTAAAAAATGTTGGACAAACAGGGAGAAAGTTCAAAACCAGATATAAAGAACACATTCACGACATAAAAACTAACAAGAGTAATTCAAGATATTCAAATCACATATTGAATACCGAACACAGGTACGGCACAAGAACAGACACTATGGAAACCATAACAACGGGGGAAAAAAGGAAAACATCTAAATACACTGGAGAAATACCATATTTATAAAACTAGTAAAGAAGATTTACATATGAATGATAAAGACATTGAAACACATAACCCTATATTTGAAATACTATACAAAATTACACAACAAAACACACTTCCCCCATCTCTCCCCACCCATCACAACCAGAACATATAAATACAGGAATAATTACACCGCATCAGCACTAGTAAAGACAACACCACACGTTGAGGATGAAATACAAACCAGGAGAAAGCGAGTACAAAAAGTAAACAAACACAACATAATAATAATACTGATGATAATAACACTAATAATAATAATAACAACAACAAATAGAAAACAACATTACTATAGAAATTTATAAATTATAGATAACTAACGTGAAGAACAAGATGCCAAGGAAAACATCTTATATTTTACGGAAATGACGACACCCTGAGTGAAGGAAAACAATAAGTAACAAATTATAAAATAATTTTATATTATTTTAATTAAAAAGAATACTACAGAGTGTGTTTCTTTTAAATGAATTGGAACAGTGAAACAGTGTAGCAGTTTCGACACAATTTCGACAGAATCTTAATTGAATACTCGTATCTGTAAAAAAACACATGAAGATGGTCGTTTGAGGCCGAAACATGTAGTGTTAATGAGTGTGTCGAAGTGTAAAATAAAAAGTGTTGCAATTTAGACGGATTATAAACAAATGGACGCTAATGTGAACAATTGCAACAGGATGCTGAAATACAGAGTTCTTCAAAATAATTGTATTTCTGGAATAGTTGTAAATGCTCGAATGATTAAATAACTTTTATAAATCAACCTTTCGCGGAAGGAAACCCACACCGTTCATCCCACAGTTTTAAGTACGTCGCGTGACGACAATAGTTAATAATTTATGTTCAGTTATTTCACAAAATTCAACAAATTCAGTAGATACACAATGAATATAATTTTTATCCCTATGGAGCTTTATGATTTAAGTCTAGTGTATAGAAATTTCGGCGATGAAATAATATAGAAAATGTGCTATAATTTCGATTTCTAATAAAAGCAATATTTCGAGCAAAGCTAAAAATTATGATTATAAATCATCATCATCATCATCATCATAACCTTCATCGTGTTCCTCCTTGGAACATACGAAATTTTGTTATGTTCAGCTGCCCCTCTGGACACAACCCTTCAGCTAGATGTGTTTCTGCTACAAATGCAGTTTGTTAATCTAAAGATATTTTTTAGAAACTAGCATTTAAATGCAAACAACCTCAACTTATTAATTTTTCTTTGTTTTTTATTTGTCTTTTCCATATATTTTACTTATTATTCTGGTTATTTGCATTCCTGTTGACTCTGTAATTGGCCACTGGCTGTTGAGCTCAGCTCGCGAATACAGAATTGAATTTAAATTGAATTGTATTATTATGTGGTACTATCAAAAATATATTATTGTTTTTATTAAATTGTCACCTGTAGATATGTAGCCCATACTAACCTGGGTTGTGTTCCGTTTTTCCTCCTATTTTGTTAAAATTGTAAAAGATTATGGAACATTGTATGGCTTGCAAATTTTTATGAGAAACGTGGAAGCTTTTCCTTCCGCTTGATTAATAAATATGCGAACTTATATGAAAAGACTCTTACACTCGGTATTTAAAATTATTTTAAACTAAAGTAATGTTTTTGAACTATTCTGCCGTCAGTTACGTCAAGAGAGTAGTCAGCCTCTTGACGTATTTTCCATAAGATACTATAATTAATTATTCGCGGCAATTCCGTTCAATTATCTCAAAAATCTTAGAGAAGGAAGCGTACTGACTTTAAACATACGTTTTCGTTTTCAGTACAAGGTTCGTTCTAAAGAGTTTTCTCTCTTATATATACTTAGCCAATTGAGCTTAGGTTACGGCAATAAATCGTATAAGAAAGAGACAGGTTAAATCATACATAATTGTTGTTGTACGATTTAAAAATCTGGTATTTTTCTACACATTTTAGTAATACTGCACAGTAAAAAACTTTTATGAAATTTCGTCAAGAATGTCTCAAGTTGCCATGTGCGGGCACACTGGCGAGTACAGTAGGCCAGACATGGCAAAGTTAATCGTAGGTTCATTTTTGGAAACTTTCTTAAATTATCGCTGCAAAATCTTTAGAAACAAGAGTTATAAAGTTCAGTGAAACATAGGTATGTATGTTATGTGGTAGGTCTCCTATAGATTTGAAATAAGTCACTTTTTAGAAAACAGATATGAGTTCTATTTGAGTTACATGTAAGATAAAGGTTATGACTGAACTATGTTTCCAAGTAGACAATTCAAAGTGCATAACAGTTTGTTGTAAAGTTTATATATACGGACGAACATGCACTACTTGCCCGTTATACGTTTATGTTAAAGAGATATTTTAAGGTGATTGGACATACTAGGAGTAGAAGTAAAAATTCTGTGGTTCAGTGTTATGACTATTATGATACATGTGTAATATGAAAACACTGGGTGAATCTAGGTAAGGAAAGAGAAATTTATAAATTTGTTCGCTCCATGTGAAACCTGCGGACATTTCTTTGCGTGATTCTGCAACGCCTACTCTTGGATTTGTCGTCTACTTAGTGTAGCTTCCTCCTCCAAGAAATTATTCTTCCCATAAATTTCTTCTCTTACATACTCAGTTTTATTTACCTTGTAGAGTGCCACTGTGCTTGTTGTCGGAATCGACGTTTCCTTTGCAGCAACAACCCTGAAATAAGTTACACACCTCGGCATTTTTCAAATGCCATCATCGGGTCTTTTTAAGTAGAATATATAACATGAATTATAACACATAGGTACTATAATGCTTATTTTAAATTTAATCGAGAGTTTGGACTCATCAGCATACGACGTGCAGAGTGACCATAGAAGAAATTTGTAATTGAAAGTGATATAGAAAAATACTACGGCATGCAAAGGACTACACTTATAGGTCACTCGACAGAGAATTCCTCACCCTTATATCATTCAACAGAGAATCTCTCAACATCCTATTTTAATTCTCCCGCTTTACTGTTACCGCCAGTCCCGCTAGGTTGCACTAGCTTCGAATAAATGGCTACTCCTTTGCAGAAGAGACGACGTCGACTACAGTCAGTGCACACAAACACCGTGACAACCAATCAAAGTGCAGTTCGCAGAAACTCCACCATACAGACACCCAGCTGAGTATCCAGTTAGTCTGGTATAGGGCTGTCAGGGAGAAAATATGCATTTGTAAAGTGTAACATTATTAGAGTGCCTAGTTTATGTTGTAAAAATACGTTATGCAATTGTTAAAAGTATTTAAATACGGTAGCTTGTAGGCCCGTCACTGGGTAACACCATCGAAACAAGCAACGAAACAACATTCGCTGCTAGGCAGAAGATTTTTTTCATAAAAAAGTATATACAGTCATTACTGAGTAACACCTGCACAAGCAAACACGTTCCCACGGAAGCAGTTGGAGTACAAAAATGAACGGTGTTCTCTACGGGGTTCGTGCCAAGATGTTATAACTGAGTTATTCATTTGCAAAAGAGTGAGTTGTAAGTCAGTTGTAAGGGAGCCTGGGAAGAGAAGATTTGGTTGATGCAGTTGAAGAATCCCTACTATTAAAGCCGCTACTAGGAAACTACTGAAAAACTTAGCGCATACTGTAGTGATTTTTACAGTGTGGAAATCAGCCATGTAGTCACGGGTTGTTTATTAAAGTGGTCGATAATTCCATCTCCGGTCCAGAATCTCGCCAATATCCCCACTTATCCGCGTGCAAATATTAATCATGTTAATCATCATGTTAATCAGGCCTACCATCAAATTCACTATGGAAGTTGAAGTCAACAATGCACTTCCATTCTTGGATGTTTTGGTTATGAAGCAGGGTCAAAAACTGACCACCAAAGTGTACCGAAAGCCTACTCATACTGGTCGTTATCTTCACTTCAAGTCCAATCACCCACACCACGTAAAAAGGGGAGTTGTTCATAGTTTGATCAACAGAGCGAAGGTCATATGTCAAAACAAGAAGGATTTTAGTAAAGAAATCAGAAACATAAGACATGATCTAATGCTCAGTGAATATCCTAAAGAATTCGTGGACTCTGTATTGAAGCCATCGACAAGAAATCGTCCCTCTTCAGACACAACATACCGAGGCACTGTAATCATTCCGTATGTCAAGGGTATCGCCGAGAAATTCAGACGCATCGGGAATCGTTTTCAGCTTAGAACAATCTTCAAAACGAAACATACACTCCGGGGGACATTAATGAAAACTGGACCCAGTAGAGATGCCCAGAAAACGAAGCAGTGTGTGTATAGCATCCCTTGCGACTGCGGCAGATGTTACATCGGTGAAACTAGCAGACCCCTAGAAGTACGCATTAAGGAACACAAATATAATATGACACAGGGTTTGCTGGAAAAGTCTAAATTGGCCCAACATGCATACGAGGAAGATCACAAAATTCTTTGGAATGAAGCGAAGGTTTTGCAGATCGAACCCAACACCACATATAGAAGATACAAGGAATCAGCCCACATGTCTCTGCTGGACCATCCTATCAGTCAACCCAGTATGGATATCTCTCCCATCTGGGCCCCTGTCATTACAGCAGAAATCAAGAGACTACAGCGACGTCAAGTGTAGTTGGTTTGGGTAACTCTTTGTTTCATATGTTGGTACCACAAGGAGTATTGCTTCTCTTCCGGTATGATTTCATTCACGATATTTCTCTGGTGCTAAGCCTCAAATTATGATATCTTCAATATTTCTTAGCTCCCACAGATGATTTTGTTGTGCTTGTATACCACAAGGAGTATTGCTTCTCTCCCGGTATGATTTCTTTCTCTGGTGCTAAGCCTCAAATTATGATAGCTTCAACATATCTTAGCTCCCACAGATGGATTAAGTTGTGCTTCTTTTATGAATCCCTTCGGAAATTGGCATAGATGTCCGGAGATAGGGGCTAGCTCTGTCTATTGGACCCAACTGAGTAGGTTTTACCTGAAGACGGGGACAGAATCCAGTTCCCGAAACGTTGTGTTTTTAATAGAAATTAGACTGTTTTTTAGAATAGACAAGATGATGGATAATGTCCAGCAAAATATTAATTGTAATTAATCATGTTCTTTGTAAGGAAAAATTATAAAATTGCCCCTTCACTTAATTAAGCGCTATGCCATGAAGACATACGGGGGACTGGAATTTTAGCTTCACCTGGGCAACAGTGTAACAGATGAAATGAGTGGTCAGCTTCACGCCCCGGTCTCGCTGCAGTCGATGAAATAGCTCTCGGTACCCATTGGGTAGGAGCTTGTGTGGAAATCAGAACAGGTCTGGACACTGTGGAGTAAAGAAAAATATTTTGCTCCTGTCGGGAATCGAAAAACCTGTCATACCGACGGAGCTATCCCTGCCCTTAGACCACAAGAAATGTTTTTATTAATGTTTCCAGAAAGTTGTGGTGAATTAAATTTATAATAGATTCACGAAATATGAAGTCTGGGTGTCAGTCGGTTTCATGACGAATGCAATGAATTAAAGTAAACCAGAGCTGTTGGCTGTTGGCAGATAAAACATTACATGATGATGCATTATTACCAGTTGTGTTAGCTAAAACTTAAGAGGACAAAATCACAATTTCGACTATTCCGTTAGCCTTTCTTTCTTCTGTCTAGGATTAGAAGGAGCTGCTAGGTCAGAAATAATTAATATTTCGCACATATGACGGAACTAATTGGATTGGGAGCAGTTCGAACCAAGGCCTCTGTGATTTCAACACAGCTTGCTTGATTGAAGAAATGGTGGACACACATCACGCCAAGACAGGAGTTATAAATGAGACCAAAATTTCTCACGGTGTGTGACTTGGTAAGATTCAAACGTCATGGATGCACGAAACGCTAACGACATTATTATTATTATTATTATTATTATTATTATTAATTATTATTATTATATTATTATTATATTTATATGTTTCATTTCTCAGTTCTTAATAACACTTATATTCATGTTAATGAAATTATTACTATTGCTATTATTATCATTTGTTTGTTTGTTTATTTTTCTGCATTATTGTGTTTTCCCCAGTGCTTGCCTGTAATTTGTCTTTGACTTTATATTATGTTTGTTCATAATGTAATTACTTGTATCTACACTGTACTCTGTCTGTAATTGGCCTTGCGGCTGTTGACTCGACACATAAATAATAAAGAATTGAATTGAATTGAATTATAGACGTGATGTAAATTTCAATGATTCTGTATTCTATTTTATTGTTTCTTTATATGTGATGACTTTGGGCTCTTAGGTTAGCACGCAAATGAATTAGAATTGAATTATTATTATTATCATCATCATCATCATCATCATCACCACCATCGTCATCATTCAGTTAGGTCTCGTGGTGCGCGGACGTGTTTGCGCTGCTCTCCGGTTATGCTCTGCTGGCCTAGCTTCAAGCCTAGCGTTGCGAGTTCTGAGTTCGCCGCCTGCTATAACTTAAAAAGGACAAAAGGTTATGTACAAAGGCATTTTAAGGGAAACAGAAATTACTTAAATGCTGTTGGTCTTGTGCCTCCCGCTTTCAACTGAATCTTCTCCATTTTAGTGAGACAGAATATGCCTACAATACGAAATCTGGAGCCTCCACCTACAAGTGCACTGAATGCGTTCAAACCTTGCGGTCCCAAAGGAATAACATCAAGCCGGCGACGTCCCGTTCCTCGTCAACGGCGGATCTTCCCAAGAAAATCGTTTCGCCTGAGAGGGCATTAGATCTGTCTCCAGATTTCGATAACGATAAACATGAGGCGCTTAGCGTCCAGCTGGATAGGGTAGGTCTAAGTGGGGTGTACATAATCGACCTCATATGAAGCCTGCTGGACACTGCTCATAAACTAAGTCAGGACGTCGCCCTTCTTAAAAGCGACAATGCCTCGCTTAAATTCCAAATTAATAAATTACACGAGAAAGTTGGGCAATCTCAGGGTTCATTGTCCCACGGAGTCGGTCTACAGGCAGACAAGGAAACCGCTGGCCCATCTAAAGGGGCCCCACAACGGAATCCAGCCAGGGGCTTTGCCGCAGTTGCAGTTTCTGGATCTGATCCTACTGCTTCACGTTCGAAACAATTTGCTGATTGCGGAATTACCTTGGACGCTGCAAAAGCTCTTCCTTAGCCAAGGTGACTACTAACACTGAAGAAGATTCTGATGGTTTCAAAATTGTCACCTGCAGAAAGCAGATAACCGCTGGTGCCCCTGCGGCATTTACTGTTAAACATTGTCTACAGCCTCTTATCGAAGTGCGGAAATCTGATTCCTTACCAATTATTTCAAAGAAGTAAAGGTTCAAGGCTTTCTCTTTTCCAGATTTAGTCCCGAAGTCACTGCTGACGATATTGACAAATCTCTAAGCAGCAGTTAAGCAAGCCTTCAGAAGTTGGTCGGCACCAGACTTAAAAATAAGTTTAACATTTGAGCTTCTTTTCATGTTTCAATAACCGAAGACGATTTTCTTCTCACCAGTAACACTGGCTTCTGGCCTGAGTGGTGCTTAATTGCTCCTTTTCATGGTGAATTCACCCCTGATCAGGTGCAGCCGTTAAGTACTCCCGTCATTGGAGACACAGCTCTCCCCAGTGCTTCTAATTGGGAGCGCCGAAGTAGCCCTTATCCCTCCCAATAACGGGTTTGAACCTCAGAGATTTCGATATTTCTATCGAAATATCAGGGGACTGAGAAGCAAATGTAGTGGGCTCGTGGACAATGTTTACGGTTCTAATCACAAGATTTACAGCCTTACTAAAACCAGGCTAATTGACACGACCTTTTAGTCATAAACATTTCCCAGCCTTTTGTTGTCTATTTCGCGCTGACTGGGACTAATTAAATTCCCACACATTTCTTGGAGGTAGAGCACTAATTGCAGTTTAAAATTTATTAAAAGGTGTCATGCAGAGACATGACCTTGAAACTACTGGGGAACGTGTGTCGATTGAAATACCCGTCACCGACAATTTCAGTCTGCTAATCATTATTCTCCTTTTGATTGTAATGTTACAATTATTGACAATTACTTCAGCCTTTTCGGAACAAAATTTAGATGCATCAGTATCGGGTAATCACATTAGCTGATTTTAATGTACCTTTTTTTTATTGCCATTGGGTTGGGACTAAGTCCCTTGTACTGCAGCCATTTCTGGCCTATTGTACCAGCCCCAGATGGTAGGTGAGTTTGATTGTGGAGCAATTGGTGGAATGAAGCTTGGCAGGGGAAACTGAAGTACTCGTAGAAAACCTGCTCCAGCGCCATTTTGTCCACCACAAATCCCACTTGACCAGACCCGGGATCGAACCCGGGCCACCGCGGTGGGAAACCAACGACTAACCGCTTGAGCTATGGCACGGCCTTTAATGTACGTTACTGCCACTGGATAATGGCGCGCCACTTCCCAGCTCTTCCTACTACAATAAAATTGAAAGAAAATCAATTCACATGGCCACCTGTTTTCTTGATCTTGATGAATACAATAACTCTATCATAAACAGTGCATTACTCAATTAAGTATTCGCAAATATTAGCGACAGAAACGCTTCTACTTCTAGCTCTCCCGTGGTCACTCCTG
Organism: Cryptotermes secundus; assembly: GCF_002891405.2. Classification (NCBI taxonomy): domain Eukaryota; kingdom Metazoa; phylum Arthropoda; class Insecta; order Blattodea; family Kalotermitidae; genus Cryptotermes; species Cryptotermes secundus. Next base: position 1,683,528 of record NW_019718619.1, on the reverse strand, counting down.
ATAAGCACCATCCACCACTTCTTCTGGATTTCGATTTAACTTCGACTGTCGTCTTACCTCCCCCCCCTCATCTAAACTATGCTCAGGGTGATTAAATGTTACTACGTAATATCTTCCTTCATTCTGACTGGTCTTGTGTTCTAAATGAAAATTTCGTGGTCCATGCAGTGAAAAATCTCACTACCATATTGCATGAAGCTATAGATTTACCCTTTCCTTTTATCAAATCCAAAAATTCTTCCTTTCCGCATTGGTCTTCTACTTCTTTAAAATATTGTATTAAGAATAAAAATCAACATTTCAGAAGACACAATAAATGAAAATCTGATCCAAACTCTAGTGTTGTTTCTTATTATCGTAAACTGGTTGAAACCACCATTAAAACAGACAGGTATGGTTGGTTGCAAATTTATCGATGACAATCTGAAAGCTAAACCCAAAAGCTTTTGGAAATATATATTTATGTTCAAACTGAATTACCATGTTACCCAATTCAAAAATTGTTAAAATATAACACAGCCTCAATGTATTCTTGAAGCCTATGCAGATCTTCTTCTTAGACTTTTAACTCTCCGTCTTCTGTTGCTATTCCAATCAATGCTCATTTAACTTTCTCTAACTTTTTAAACGTTCCTTCGATTTCCGACTATGACGTTGAACAGACAATTCGAAGTCTCAGCCCGTCGAAGTGTTTCGGTCCAGATGAAATCTACAGTTTTATCGTTAAAAGTTTCAGAGATATTTTTGCCACTTTTCTGAGTCGCATTTTTAATATTAGCTTGTTACAAAGGAAGTTTCCCACTCTGTGGAAACAAACGGCCTCTTGCCTGTTTTCAAGAAAGACAAAAGTGCTACTACTTACAAAGCAACCACAATTTTAAATAGTTCTTTCAAAATTTTTGAAATTTTGTTTTAAAAGTAAATTTGACATACCTCAGCAAGGTTTTATTAAATCGAAGTCCACTGCAAACCAATTTCCTTAGTTCTATCGCAGTTTCTGTCGGTTCACAAGGGCGGACCGATTCAATTTATTTCTACCTCAGCCACTTCTCTGCTAAGGTTCGTCATACTCTTTTGCTACTGACAGTAAGTTTGGACTCTCTGATCATCATAATAATTAGTTCTAAAATTACTTATCATCTAGATTCACTGTTGTTCGCACTTTAGAGAAGACTTCCTCACCTTGCCCCACCTCTCTTGCTAAGTGTTTATATTGTTATTTTATGCACCGAAACTAATTTTTTCGAATTTCTGCTCTTTGTTGATTATTTCAAAATATTTCCTGTCATTAAATCTACTGAGGATTGTAAATTACTGCACTCCGAAATATTCTCTACAGAATTTGTGCATTTGATCAACGTGTTGTCATGCAATAACTCTGTAAACACGGCCCCAACACGATACAACAGACGGAGCTATATTTTCTGTATCTCCAACCGACGCGCCAGTAGACTGGCTGGATAGCGATCATGTGATATGTGTTTACTGTAGGTCCATGTCCGTTCCGCGCATATATGAGGGCCGTGAGTTGTAAGTTCAGAGTGAACTGGATCTAAGACTACGGAAGAATAACAAGACGTCAGCCTGTGAAGATTTCACGTGTGCTTTTAAGACTTTATGTGTGCTGTTGAGAGTGTGTGATTTAGTTAACTTTTATAGTTTCTGTTTTATAAATCCGTGAATACTATTGCAGATAGAATGAAGAGATTAATGTGGAGTAATTGTAAATTGTGTAAAGCAGCAAGAGTGTAATAATTAATTGTAGTTACGACTTGTAGTGTGTTAATAAATTTAATCATCAATCCGAAACCCGTCTTTAATCACCCGTATACATGAAAATACTCTTTCAGTGCTCACCTGTTATATGCCTCTCGCTGTTGACAAGATCTAAAATAAAGTAACCGAATTATCCAAATTCTGACTTCTGTTTTGGAAACTGTTAATCTTCCAGTTCCTGTTCGGTCTACTCCTCTATTACAAATTGTCCTGCGCCTAGATGCGCTTCAGCTGCTGGTGTTTGATGAATTTTAAACATAAATCTTTTATCTTCAAATAATAATAATAACTATTAAAGTGTGTATACATATACGTATATGGCTCCTCATCGCAAAATGTTTGGCATGATTGCACCAACTAAGTTTAATTGTCTAAATGATGCAAGTTTATTTGTTTTGTCTTTGTTATTGCTTATACGTTTGTTTTGTTTATGTCTTTACTCGTTCTTATTTTATAATTGGCGTTTGGGTTATTGAATAAGCACTTAAATAAATAAATAAGTAAATAATTGAATGGGACTGAACTAAATTAACGCAAATCACGCCGACTGTAATTTATCCCTGGCTGCTGAGCTCAGCACGTAAATTATTAAATAAATAAGTTATTAGTATTACAGTTGTTACTGTTATTATAATTTTAATATTATAAGTCAAATATAAATCTATACATCAACATCCACATATCTGACGGCTTGAGAATGAAATATGAAAAATTTGGATAAATTCCATTTGGTTCATATATTTTATAGTAATTTATTTGTTTACTTTTACTGGACGTAGTCTGTTTACAGTGAACGAGCATGTATTAATTCCACTGCAGGTAATTAAGGACATTAATTAGCTGGTTTCAGTAACGCTGTGTTTTGCCTCTGCACAACATCAAATATAGGCCTGGTATTTATAACATCGACATTAAAATTAGACTAACATCATTTTTGCTCTCAATTGCACGTTTCTAGGCAACGAGTGAACGGGGCAAACGCAAGTTCGCTCTCTTCAAACGCACACAAACTTCCACTCCTCCCTTAAACCCCGTCTCCCCAAGCAACATTCACAAAGAAAGAAAAAGTAAATAAAGAAAATGAAAAGAAAGATACAAATAATAAGAACTGCTTTACTCTTTCTCTCTTTCTTCTATCATCTATCCAATTCTGCAAAGCTTCCTCAATTCCTCTTGTTCTTTCATTCCATACAGAGGGCTTTCCGTTTGTTTCTGCTATGTCCATCATTTCGCCCTCAGGAAGCTGCCATTGTCGCTGAAGCTCCGAGAGATTGGGAACTGAGGAGTGGGCTTCTGTCGCACGTCAACTGTTTCCCCTCCTTGTATTAAAAATAAAGACAGAGATACATGTTCTCCTGTGCTTCTCTTCAGAGGGCTCTGTGTGATTTCGAGAGCGGCTGAAGCAGAAGGATATTTCCAGCAAGTTATACTATGTTGTTAGCTATGCCTACGTGTCCATATTTAAATAAACAAAAATATAAGAATTTAAAGTTTTAAAATTAAGAACATGTTTCTTCAAGATTTGGTAGATTCTCTGAAGGATTCAGTGCATAAATTGTAGTAAGATAAAGTTGTCCTTGTGCTTAGCTTAAAGCACTACGCCATGAAGACGTATGAGGGAGTGAATGCATAGATCCGCGTTTTCTTGACCTTAGCACTAGTTGGATGTCAGTGGTCAGCTTGACGCTCAGGTCGCTTTACTCCCAGGTAAAGAACCTCCTGTACTCATTGGATAGGAGGCTGAGTGGGCTTCAGAACCGGTATGGGCGACACGGAAAATGGGACATTCTTGACCCTAACGAGACTCGATTTCCGACCCCTTGGTCATTCACCCCGTAGACAGTGGTTACACCGACTTCTCCATTCCGGCTCTACAAATTGTAGTACAAGTATAAATAAAGAATCCTATTCAAACTATGACTAATATTAAATGAGCTTTAATGAAATACAGACCATACATAACTTAGTAAAATACATACTTAGTAGTTCAAAGCTGTCAGTTACGGACAAAGTTTAAATGTAAAAGAATGTAACTGCATAAAAACGGAATACGTTTTGAAGAAATTAAAATAGTCCGACATTAGGAGAACTGCTTGGTAGGCATAGTCAGATATTGGAGGGAAATAATAAGAGAGGTATTAGAGATATAATATGTGAGGCTGTGCAATGGATTCAACTGGCTTAAGATGAAGTCCATTACTGTTAACGCAGTGCTACGTGAAAGCGGGGAATTTCTCTTTCAATCAAGTAACTATAATGTTTTACAGAAAGACGCTGAATGGACTTGTTATTTATTTCTGATATACCTGTACTATTGCACACGAAAATATATTTCTCTCTCCCATTTAGGAAGAAATTCTACCTACACCATTGTTGAACATGAAGACAAGTGAATCAGACATTGAATCTGCGAGGTTTAAACCTGCACACTGTATAATAATCAATGACGAAACATTTCGGCTTTTCCACAAAGACCGACATCGGTGCAAAGCTTAAAATACTGCAGATATTCACAAAATATCTGTATTTATAAATGAAAATATTCACCATCACATGTAGATTCCGAAACTTAATGATCTTATATTGTTTGTTTTATATATATACTTGATTTATTATGGACTCTTCTGGGGGACATCGATAACATCTTATTTGTATTCGATATGAATCGAATTGCCATTCACATTTAGGAATCAAAACTGCTTACTCGATATGAAGAATATATAAGAGTCCATGCACGAATATGTTATGGGTTAATGATGTTAGATTTTTCCATATTCAAAGATCAGTAATTCAGTTTGTATGTGCTTGGCTACGGGCTAAACGGCCGAGGAATTTCTGTTCAATAACAAGCAGGATTAAGAGACATATCAAATGGGTAGCAGAGGCTCAGGGGTAAAGCGGCGCAGGCGTTAATCTAACCACTCACCTCCATCTAGTGCTGAGGTTACGAATGTCATGTCTTCGTGGCCTGTGGCTTAATGAAACATTGGAAGAAATTTACCTTTTTACAGCAGCGCGAAAACAAAGTAGTCCGTGTGTGTAAGCAAAGCCTATAAATTTTTACTTGAAAGACATTTGTGTATCACCAAAACTCTGTCCATAATTCCAAGCCCTTGAAATTACACAACTCGTATATAAACACTTCCATGAAATGCTATCTTTATTTTTGATATTTAGGCAGTCACTGTCGAACTGATGGTAGGGTGATTGAAGAATACGAAGCAGTTATTGAAATGAGAACTGGCAGGTGAAATCACAGTACTCTGAGAAAACCTAACTGATTGTCGTTTTGTTCACCACAAATCACACTCTGGCCGCGGCTGTAGGGACCCGGAGAATAACCGCCTGGACCATCTGACATGCGAAGTGACACCGTTTGTGTCAGCTGATTCTATTCTTCCCTTTGCAAACGTGTACGACATTTGTGTTTCCTCTGAATATTTCTGCTTATCTTGCTGTTTTCTATGGAAGAGAACCACGATATAAGAATCTGGTGCAAATATGCCGAGTGCTTCAAAGCACATCAACGCAAATTTTCCAAGACAATTAATTCCATGAAGCTTGGAAGTTCGTTTGATATTGTGACAGTTTCTGAGCTTGTGTAGAACTACGAGTACTGCCACTGTTATGAGATCAGATGTACCACGTACTAATTCAATCCAGTGGGTACATCCTCACGCACTACATTCATAAGAGAAGTTCTCTCGTCTATATTTACTTCTTGAAAAACTTTTTCCTTCAGCTTTTCCGTCTTAAATATTGTGTCGATTTCGTATTTCCCTATGTTTGATTTAATGACTTTGAAATATTGAAGAACATGTTCATTTCAGTCACAGCACATATATTCTCTCACCAGTTTGCAGAATATGGACATGATCCAGAAAAGATGTGCCAGTTTGAAGTCCTCAAATAACTAAATATATGCGTAATATCTTTTTTAATAGTGGCTGCACATCAAGTGTATACGTAATTTTGTTTAATGAATCCTACTTAGTGAGAGAATATTTGTTATGTAGTTGGAAACATATTCTGTTGATCTTACACATGACACATCAACGATGTATAGTCAATAATAGAAACAGCATCGCTAAATAACCAGCGAAATATGTCACATTTTGCAACTAGTAATATTTGACTAAACAAAATTGTAAACTACATCAAGTAATTATTTCCAGCAAAATTTGTACTTCTCCTTTATGTCCATATGTTCTCAACGCCGCACATACAAAATGACTTTGCTGTTTGATACGAAATGACATAGTTACCTAATACAACTTATACAAGAGCCAAGAGTTGGCATTGCGACATGGTAGATGAATTTCGACAAGATATACATTTAGAACTGATTAATCAGTTCTGTAATTTTATTGTGTCGAGTTTTATATTACAAGCTTTTAAAGGTATACAACTCTTTAGTCCAGAAGTGACTGATATTTATGCGTTACCAATGAGGCATAGCGCTGACAAAATTAAAAATATCGGTTCAGGAGCTATCCGATCTCCTCAATGTATACAGACATGGTGGTCCCTCGCCGCTACTGCAGACGAAAAACCGCAGCAAAAATTGACGCTGAAATTTCATTCCGTCCTCGGCAATGCCCGTCACTGTGACGACATGACGCCGCAACTCTGTGGCACAGCTGGTCCCGTATATAAATGAGGCGGTAATCTCTTCTAGGGCTGTCCAAATTACCAACCGTATATCAGACTGCAGTTGACGTTATAAATATCAGTAAATTGTATATACAAGTTTAATTCTAAGGTAAAGGCAAAGTTGCCTCTCTGCTCAACTAACTGAGCACTACGCCATGAAGTCGTATGGGGGAGTGGATGTATAGATCCACATTTTCTTGACCTCAGCACTAGTTGGAGGTGATCGGTCAGCTTCACTCCCCGGCCGCTTTATCTCCTGAGAAAGAGCCACAGTACACATTGGATAGGAAGCTGGGCGGACCCCAGAGCCGGTGTGGACGACGTGAAGAAGAAAGAACGTTTAACCCTACCGAGATTCGAACTCCGACCCCTCGGTCGTCCAGCCCGCAGCCAGTCCCTATATCGATTTCCTATATTTTTGTAGAACAACAGAAAATAAACGCACACAGACTTTAAGTTATAAGTAAGAATTACATGTGTAACGTGTTCCTTATTCTTCTTATAACACAGGCCAACAGCTGTTTTGGTGCCGGGGTATTTGGAGCTGATTTCATATGAATTTGATGCCCTGAATTCAAATATGGCATTAGTTTTTGCCTAGGAGCTCAAATTTTTAAGATATAACATTTTGGTGAAATATACGTTACACTATTTTAAGTTAAATCAGTGGATCAAATAAAAAAACTCAACATGGAATTTTTATTACTATATTATAATTATATTTTTATTTTATTATATTAAATACAAAGATAGAGGAAAAAATCATCGACTATATATAACAGTCAAACCAACTATAGTCACGGAACACTACGGAAGCTTCTTTTTCGTGACTTTCTTGAATGTATTTTAGAACAGTCCCTTTTTAAACTCCAGCAGTAATCTGCCATCATGTGTGTATCCCATCTTCCTTGGTAGCGGTCCTCCATAGTTTTAATATCCTGGTGAAATCTTTCACCTTGTTCCTCACTGGTGTCTCCTAAATTTTC
>NW_019718619.1:1643117-1674854 GCF_002891405.2 Cryptotermes secundus | reverse complement strand
TTCTTGAACTCATTTTATTTCAATTCAGGAACACAAACACAACAATCTTCAACACAGTACGTTTTAGGTTAAATTTATAACAACTCTTTTACTTTTATAAACAAATATCACCCGAGGCCAACTTCGATGTACCCTGCACGGCGAGAACATATAAACTAACCTCAACTCTAGTGGAAGCGTTCAAGTTCACTTCACACCGGACAGACAATGCCATCTAGTGGATTTTGGGGGAACTCAGTGGACAGCAGACTGACAATAGGGCAAATATACAGGAACCAATCCTTGCATATGAGATTTAGAACTGCACAAAATACAATTAGAACTGCACATTTTGTGTAGAACTGCACGTTACAAAAACGCTGATCTAAAAAAGTAGAGCTGGTAGAGAAAAACTGATTTTATATTTAGATTCAGCGCCTTAAATATAACTAAAATTAGTTCTAAAATCCTAGACACCAAAAAAAAAATTTTTTTTGTAGGCCTGTGTAATTATTAGGTTTAATTTACTCTGAAGTATGAGTTATATAAGATATATTTCGTATCTTTAAAATTATTTCAAATCCCTTATATCAACAATTTTCTTTGTATCCTCTAAATATCTTTTCTGTATCTTAACAACATTCATATAATGTAAATTTGTATTGTAAGATTTGAGGTTTTTACTGAGGTGACTATGAAGAATGCCGTCTTCTGGGATGTAGCGACGTGTAGATCTTGTAAGAACCGACGTTTCGGAGGAACGTATCGCCTCCATCTTTAGATTAGAATAATCCGCGATCACGAACCAGCTTGAGCAGGTGACTGCAGCTTGCACATTTTCCTCCGAAACATCGGTTCATACAAGATCTAGACGTCGCCACATCCTAGAAGACGGAATTCTAAATTTATATTATTATACTGTACTTAATCTTGTAGCACTAATTTTCAGTACCCTTTCTGTAGAATCTATGTTAAGATTGTAAAAATTCACTGCTACTTAAATATAAAATAATTGTGCTCAGTAAAAGGGTGCAAATATCTCTGTTATGTTACAGATGCGTAGAAGCAAAGCTGATCGTACTAAGTAACTGAGTAAGTGGGACAGACTCCATCTTGAGGAACTAACAATTCGTGTGCTTGTCAATAAATTCCGAGAATTATATGGAACCCGAAGGTTAACTACAGTGACCACAACAGCTAGAAACTTGACCCTGTGATGAGTGAGATGAAACCAATGCGCACTCTCTAATGCTATTTATTTAGGGATCGTTTAAATATTGTGGCGTATGTGCTCAAAGCAAGAACTACTGAGGCAGAGAAAAGCCTTTGCTAGGTAATGCCCGCACGAAACAAGAGAGGAGGTGTTACAATATGTGACTCGTACAGCCGTTGCCATGAGCGTTTGAGTTAGCGCGTAAGCGGTGACGTCACAGCAATAGAAGGGGTGATGCAGGTGGTGTTTTCTGTGGATCCGCCACTAGGCTATATGACTCAACCAACCGAGTTAAGTTCAGCGAGTGAGTGCAGAGAAGCAGAGGGAGCAGTTGTAAAGTGTTAACCACCGGACAACGGAAGAGGAAGAATTTCCATTGCTAAGATTCGTTACCAGGAAACGTCTAGTGAAAACGTTGCAGAGGAATAGCCATTGTTCAGAGCTATTACCATGTAAAGATTAGTGAAAGTAAATTGAGATGACAGCGTGGTGTGATTTTTAGTGTGAAGATCAGCAATTGTATTATAGTTACTTGTAGTTACGACTACATACTAATGAACAACAAATCATTTCAGCAAACTAACCCTGTCTATAATCATTAATACTAGTACACGTGACAATATTAAAAACCCACCTACGTCTACGTCTTCCATGTGGTCTGTTTGCTTTAGGTTTTCCTGCCAAAATGTTTTATGCATTAACTACTTCTCAGTGCTTGCTGCATGTCATTCTCGTGATCTGATAATCCAAATTACATCAGGCGATGAACACAAGCTTGAAGTTCTCACAGTGAAATTTTCGTACCTTCCCTATAGATCCAGATACCTTCCTCAGCATCTGGTTCTCATATACCATCAGTTACCTCGAATCAGAAAACTGTTATGATTCTTCTTAAGAAGAGACAATGCTAGTGAATAATTCCAATGAAAATTGTAGACGCAATAAGCTACGTTTCTTCCGCTGCTTACAGATAAATTTTTCACTTAGCCACTTCCGAGAATAAAGATAAATTTCAGTATGAACACTACATAATTTATCTGCTAAAATATTTCAGCAATTTGTATAAAAATTAAACTCGCTTCACAACTTTTATTTATATACTCGAATTATAAGAATAGTTAAAATCATTTGAATAGTTTTAGTAACTGTTTCTCTTTCGCCGTACGCTTAGCACTTTCATTTTATGCACTCAGTATACAAACAAAATACGGAAATTACTTAAAATAAATTAAAAATATGAAATGGCCTTGGTAGTGAAGACACGCCAGGCTTGGCCTCTTCGTATCTTGTTCACCTCAGCTGTGAGGCCAGGCCACTATCCTCATATACGTTACATCGCCAAGTTTCATACAGCAGCCCGTGCGGAGTGCAAGAGGAAACATACGGCGAACATATTAACGGGGAATAGAATCGAAAACAAGTCAAACTTGTATCAGATCTTCAGCCGAGCTAAAGCGTAAATATTCAATTGTCCACTCTTACCGTCCCTCTTCTTGGCCTTTAATGCGACGACATAATTGCATGCTGCATGACTTCTTCATTTTTCTTAGCTACGTGGCTTCTTACTTGCTTGGCTGGGGAGAAAAGTTAAACCTTTCCGATAGTGAATTTTGTGCTTGGAATTATGAAGTGCATGAAATGCAGGTCTGCAGCGCCAATCCATGGAGTTACGTCCTGCTTGAGTAGCAGCCAGTCGCTTAGCTACTTAAGAGGTTTCTAGTACTCCCTATCCTGAACCAGATAAATTCAGTCCGTACCATCCCAACCTATTTCTCTAAGATACATTTTAATATTATTCTCCCACATACTTCTAGGCCTCTGGCTTTCCCGCCAAAATCGTATAAGCATTTCAGTTCTCCCTCATGTGTGCTACATGACCTGCCCGTCTCATCCCCTTGACGTGATCAGTATAGTGATGTAAGGATGTAAAATGCGAAACTGCAAATTACGCAGTTTTCTCCAGCCTCCTGTCATTTTCTTAGACTCCCTTATCATACAAATTTGTATTCTTTCCAAAATGTTCAACACCAATTGGAATTTTATATTTAACAAATAGTTCTTACACATTAAATTAGAATATAACAATATTCTTCTCTAGGTAGAAATAAAATTAATTCATAACTTCCCAAAAGTACATTTGAAAGGGAATAATATTCGAATTTATCTTAAAATAATTTCTCTCTGTTGTTTGTTTTCCCTAACCTGACTAGAAATACTTTCTCTGCATTATGAGTAGGACTAATTTCAAACAGCAGCACGATGGATATGTATATATTACAGGATTTCCTCGTAGACCTTGTTTGTAGAAAAAGAGAAGCGATGGATAATGCCAACAAAAGCAAAACGCATAGGTTGGTTCATTCATTCATCTGAGCCGATATAAATACAGACTAAAAAGGGTCTTATATTCTAAGGATAAATCGATTACCACTTAATCCAACAAAATTAAAAGTTCACTATCAACACAGGAATTTATAAGACAGCTTCACATATAATATTGCCACGTGTTTGGGTTTGTGTTTACCGTGTCGTTGCCTAGCAATGAAAGTGTATTCTGACTTCGCTATTCCGGCTTTCGGGCGTCATATCACAATATCAAAGAAGTATGCAATACTCAATTATGTGAGACGCATCTGTTTAATAAGCCTCATTCAAGAGGAAAACATAATGTAAACTTCATATAAGAGAAACCAACAGCACAAAGTCTTAGGAACTGAAAGAATAGGCTTGGGTCCAAACTGATCTATTGAGGCCTTAGCAGTAGTATTTGATAAATAAACGTGCAGAAAATTTTAAAGAAGTCACAACATGAATGATTAATGAAACAAAATTATTTCAGAACCATCATTCTGTAACAGTCAATACACTGATCCACAAGTAGCAAGCCGAATATTTGGACGGACGGGTTTATCTGTGCTATTTAAGATCAAGTTTGTTCTAGGTATACCCCTTTCCATAAAAGGCTGGTAATTACAGGTACAGGGTACCTCTAACAATTATATTTCATCTTCATTCTTTATCGTTTGATCTTGATTTGTACAGACATATCAATCGGCTTTATCTGGAGCTTGATGACGAGCCAGACGAATACAGTCCGAATTTCAAACCATTTCGCTTTGAGATCAGTTCCAGGAGAAAGTTCCTGACACTACTAATAATAGTAGCAGCAAAAATACAAAGGAATAAAAAGAACATTTACGAAGAAGGTGGCGGAATTATGGACTAACATAGTGCAATTATCCTTGAGACAACCAAACTAAGTATTTAAATTCATAGAGCTGAGTTCTCGAGACGCCGCCAGTTGTTCAGCTGCTTCAGTACCAAACAACTGAGTTATTTTATAAAATATGGTTGTTCCATTAACAGAGGAGAAAACTTGAACAGATTTTTTTTTCGGAGGAGAGGTCTGTGAAATTCCCGATAAATATCATTCACCCATTGTACGTGTTCGGGACGATATGTGTTCCTATTTTTATCTATGACGCTTGAACACACACTTTCTTTTCTTACAAAAAGAAAGGAGAATTCGACAAATGCAACCTACAAATTATTATACTATTACACTATTACATGCAAAATGTCAAAACAGGTATACAAATGGATTAATAAACGAAACTAAATGCACATTTCCTAGCAAAGCCTTTAGGTCTGGACTAGAGTCGTGTCTGCTTATTGCTGCAACAAGGAATTTCCATGGGAATACAACATACAACATAATAGATGGATGACGTCAGAATGATGAATTCAGTTTCCTACCAACTATGGTCATTATAACATGCCCAGTCATTCACATATGGGTCTACCCTCTGTTAGCCAGTAGTACATGGAGTTAAGTCCATTAGAACGGTATTGTGCGCGGCGAACTAATGGCTTTCCCCTGTTTGAAAATCCACCGTAGCTTTATGATTGAATTATCATGTCAACACGTTAACAACCTGCGCAATTGAGTCTCTCGTGGCGTTGGAGAGGGCTGCTCCCATTTTAAGATCCTAACATATTACTGGGTTATTTATTAGTTGTGAGGGGGTTGGCATGGTCTTTCTTGCGTACGACACAACTGGGCCTATATGTCTGTAATGTAGTGTCCGGTGACCTTACGTTATCAACATTTTGACCTGTCGTCACAATGTAAAATAGTTGATTATTTAAAATAGGCCATACGCCTTATGTAAAGAACACAGAACACACTTTAAAGATAGTCATTATTCATCGAGACACTACTCGTTCTAAATATTTACGTTCCATCCAGTGTAACCAGTGTTGAATTCTTTAAAACAATACATGGCTTTACAGGTTTCGGTCTGTCATGAATATCTCAAACAAGATTTCCTCCAAGTCAAGTTATGTGGTATTTATGGAGGACAAAGTGATATTGCGGCAGGTTTTCTCCTAGTGCTTCGGATTAAGAGAACACATAAAAATTAACACAATTTTTAATAGTAACCAAATGAACGTTTCAGAAAATTAGCCTGCACAAGAATTTTTAGGCAGACTGCAATATATTAGTAAGTAGTACTTTAATAGGTTACTAAGGAAGACGACAAATACTTCAAGTGAACAAAATAGATTCATTTCTTAAAACGGTATTTAAAATCAGCAATAACTGCTCAAAATTTAGCCAGTAATAAAACTACACATACTTTCCTCAAAACTAGCTAAACATACACATTATAAAGTTAAATATTTCACCCACGTAAATCGAATCAAAACCCAACTCACTATATTCGGACAAACTCATTAATAAATGAAAATCACATTTAAATTAACGGAGACGCGATAACTCAGGCGGTATAGAGACAGGCTACGGACTGTAGGATTGCCGGCAGGGACAAATTTGTCTCTCTTCCACAGCAATTAACACCGACTCTTGGGCCCACTCAGCCTCATATTCAGTGGGTACCGGGGGTTCGTTACTTGGGTGGAAAGCGAGCGGGGCATGAAGGTGACCACTCACCTCCATCTAGTGCAGAAGTCAATGAAAGTGAAGCTATGCTGCCCCTCCCCCATGCATCCTAATTGTGTCCTGGCTAATTAATTAAGCATAGAGGCAACGTTAGCTTGAACACAAATTTATAACACCGGATGTAGGATGCCGCCATCAGGATAAAATAAATGTGACCATCAAGTTATTAGAACAAAGGAGTATAGGGAAATAGCCCGTTACAGAAATGAGAATAATACTTCAGACAATACGACACCAAAATTAATTTCATAAAAAAGGTAATGCTAGCCCTGTAACAGGTCATGGAGGCCCATAGGGTTGTGAGACTTCGAGGTTTCAAAATCCACCTAAACAATCGGCTCACAGATGGCGGCAAGGTTGTCAGCCTTACGCTCCGGTCGGCCATTAACCCCAGGAAGATTGCTGGTACTCATTTTTGTTAAGAGGATGGGTCTACTCCAAGGCCATTGTGCTGCTGGAAAGATTAGGTAGATTGGAAAACCCAGTGCCCTCATCTGGAATCGAACCCGGGACCTCCGGCCTGTAGCATAGTGCCTCAACCAATTACGCTACCGCGTGTCCCCCAAATAATTTTTATTATGGAAAAAATTTTATAAACCAACCACAAGCATTGTCATTGCTTCGCTGTTTCGTGTATTACAACCGAGAAATTGGTTCAGTATTTGGAATCACTAATAAAACATGTTTTAGAAAATAAGATGATAATCTACTATACCAGACACTTATACAATGCTTTTGTCATCTTCAATTAAAATGACATCACGTCAGAAATACAATTAAAATTCTTCCATATAGGAAGTTTACAATTCACTATATCAAGGAAAGCAATAATAAAATAGCATAACTTGAACTGATTTATTAAACAAACGATGGATAAAATGAATTGGTTAATAAAGTAGATCGACAACAACTCACACACTAATAAATAATTATCCTTTCATACCGAGAAAAATGGCTACTTATAAATACTGGTTACATAAATTACACCGACTACCACTGAGACGAACAGAACTAAAGAACTCAATATTATTTTCACCATTGTTGAAAATAATTACTACAAGAATAGAAAAAAATAATAACTTCTTACTGTCAAGTAGGAAATAAGAAACAAAGCAACAGTATAAATTTAGTTCGAAAACAGAAGCGGGGTATATTCACATTCACCGGCAACGACACTCGTACAGCTACTAAGCCCATTCGCTAAAGTCATAAAGAGGAAATAAACCTATAGATGCACAGGGATACCATAAGTCTGTCTGCATCTACAGTACCATACGCCCACACCCCGCTTCAATACAGATAGAGCGTCAAACAGGTCAGTCATTGTGGTAAAATATTGACAGATAATAGGAAATTTATGAGCAACTTATATTTGCAGACGGATAGGATTTACAGCCATGAGAACACACGAGTAAAATAATCTAATGACATTTTTAGACTCCGCTTCTTTCGAAAACATTATATATAATGCTACTGTAATTAGTAGTATTTTATCTAATTCTTTATTAATAGTCGTTTCTCTTTCTACTATACTCGTATTTTGTTATAATTTGTTCTGTTTTACCGGTAACTGATAAATCAGTTTTAGACAAAATTCTTAGACTCTATAATACCGTAGAAACCCATTTACAATAAATTCGTTCTAAGGGTTGGAAGGCCTATTGAAGATGATCCAGCTGGAAAGAAACATGTAAAGCAATATAATTATTTAAACGTTTAGGAATTGCTTACACTAGGAATAACTGAAATGTAGTGAACAGAGTAAATTAGAACAAAAATATTCACTCCTCCAAACGTAAGAATAGTGATGTAGGGTTAGGTTAGGTTCCCACATCGGCGTTTACGAAGATCTATATCCCAGAAGATTGAACTCTTCGTGTTTAAAAGTTTTTCGATCGAAAAGTACAGTTTACACATCTTCATTATCTTCACCATCATCTTCATCATTATTATAATCATCATCATCGTCGTCGTCGTCGTCATCATCATCACCGTCATAATTATCATCACTACCACCACCACCACCAGTAACGTGACATGTAAAGTAAAGAAAATGTAAATTTGTCCATGCTCTTAACTAATTAAGCACTAAGCCATGAAGACGTATAGCGGAGTGGTTGTGTAAACCCATGTTCTCTTGACCTCTGCACTAGTTAGAGGTGAGTGGTCAGCTTCACGGCCCGGCCGCTTTACCTCAGGGAAAATAATCCCTAATACTCATTGGATAGGAGATTGGATGGGCCCCACATTCGGTCTGGAAAAGAGGGAGAAGTGAAAATTTTTGCTCTCACCGGGACTCGAACTGCGACCCCTTGGTCGTCCAACCATTTGCTAGTCGTATATCGACTATGCGCTCCCGGCTCTTGTAACCTTACCTCTTTTGGGTTTTGATTTTCTGGGTTATAACACCGTGCAGATAGAGTGAGAATTTAAAGAACATTTCTTTCGTTTCTTTCGTGTCTTAATCATTGATCCCGAAGGTTGATCTGATATGTTCCGCCTAAACGTCGAGATAGCCCTGAACTACACTGTTAAGCCAAAAAGAAAACAGAACTCTTAATAACGACCGCTGTCAGAAAATTAAATCCAAGAATAAAGTTAACTTTTTCCTAGCATTAAATCTCCACTTTAGAAAAATTAAGGATGCCTATCAAGAAGTTTTAATTTTCAGGAACTAGTTCTCGATTTCTCTTAACAGCTGTATCTTTAGTGCATTGCATATTTATTAATTAAAATATTATGATAATTATATCATTAAACTCTCCACAGTCATTAGGCCCGAAGCGAATCACTAAATCGTTAAGTAATACGATTTGCGTTGTGCTGTTAACATGACACAGTCATTAAACTGCAATTAATATCTTCTTTTGAATCTATCGCAAACTGTTGCAGAACTGTAGAACTATATTTTGAAGCTTGTGAGTTACATATTCCCCAGCTCATGTGCTCCCAGAGAAGAAGACTGTGATTGGTTATTGGTTTCAGGGTGACGATGAAAACAGTGGGTGGTGACATGGACGTTAAAAATAGGAGGGTGAGTTGTGTGTGGGCGCTGCCTGATTGGTCGGAGTGGAACAAATTCTCTAGAGGCATATGAGGACCGCAGCCATCCGCTGGAACCCCACATGCGGTACTGTGGAAGGCAAATAAGCCAATTCTACAGGCCGTCTCACTTGCACTGTTATGTTCTGTTGCTATTTCAAATCATGCCAATATCTGGAATTGCTAACTGCAGTTTAGGAAGGGAGACACTGAAGACAAATTTGAGCCCTCTCTTCCTGAAAGCACATCAACCCTCTGAAGACTAAATTTCTCCTAATATATAAACATCCATTTTATACCTCAAGTATCTGTTGCAGAGACAAATAGGTTAATACTCTTTAGGAAAAAATCGTTATTTATTATGAGAAAAATACGAAATACACAAATAGAGTCTGTATTCAGACTACAGAGTTTTAGTCTGTTAAAGCAAGTGGTACATATAGAGACCACTGGGCTTTAAAGGGTTAAGCCCGACACAACATGAAGATGTATGGGAAAGTGCACATGGGCTCCGCGTATTCTCAGAAACTCAGTATTAGATGGAGATAGGTGATCTGCCTCACGCTCCGGACTTTTTATGCCTGGGGAAAAACCCCGGTACGCATTAAATATGAAATTGGCAGGGATATGCAAAGCATCAGGATGTTGTAATAAAGAGAGAACAAAACAGATGAATTGACTGAGCTACGCCGGCTCATTCATTATGACCATACAAATGTACCATCATTTCTCTATACGTCTTTGTGTACAATTCACTTTTATGTATTATGTTTATGTTCATGTATTTAAATAAGGATTTATGTAATCCCTTAATCACACAATTTTATAAATAAACGGTATTGTTTCTTTCATATAGGTTGTATTAAATAATTATAAAGAGCCCAATTGTTAAACATTTATGGTTTACTGCACGGCGCTGTCTGTAAACTAGGTTACATAGAGATTGGTAAAATAATTCGCAAAGAAATTGAACTGTAATCCAAATGTGAATATGGTCTCTGCATGCGCTTTTTGCTCTTTACTTTTTGAATTATCGTTCTTTTGACAGTATATTTTGTGAACACGTTAACAATAATGAATATTTTAACGTACTTGATAAACGCGTTACCAGACAACAGTTCTGTAAACACGGTCCAACAGGCGACAATAGAGGAAGCTGTGTTATCTGTAGATCAGACCGACGCGCTAGTAGATCGGCTGAATAGAGATCATGTGATACGTGTTTACTGTAGGTCCATGTCCGATCGGCGACTATATAGGTAAGATTGACAGAATCGTTCAAGGCAGATACGAGTAAGTAGTAGCGGCAGGAGTACGCGAACAAGCAAGGAGCATTAAGCTCGAGTAGTACAGAAGAGTACAGGAAGTCAGCCTGTGAAGATTTAACGTGTGAGCTGAAGAATTTATGTGTGCTGTAGCACACTGATATAGGGAGTGTGTGATTTAAGGATAATTTTATAGTTTCTCTGTTATAAATCCTTGAAGACTAGTAGAGATAGACTGAAGAGATTAGTGTGGAGTGCTTTGTAGTGTGAAAATCAGGAATAGTGTAATAATTATTTGTAGTTACGAACTGTAGGTGCTTAATAAATACAATTACCAATCCGAACAATGTCTCTAGTCACTATGACACGTGACAATACTATATATTACATACTTATCCATTTGTTTTTTTCTTGGAAGGAACTTTTAATTAGTGCAACACATCACACATTCTCCCCGGCGGCATGTTTTTAGCTATTGACTTAACAAAGAATATTCAGTACACAATTTGTAGGCTTATTTTTGACGTATCACCAAATCAGATTTCACACGCCTAACTTCAGTTGTTTGATAGATGCCGCTAACAGACCGAAAGATAAACACGTATTTCTTGCAACATAATTTTGTTTTCTTTAATTTACCAATGAAATATCTAAAAAAAAACTAATAGTTTTCGAGGATGTACCACCACATTTCAGGACATATTTTAATCTTTTAAAGCTGGGAGATTACTCTGATACGAGTATATGTACCTTATGCCTTATGTCGTCACAACTCTGCATTTTGTCCACATTTCTGTGTTTCTCATAATTCTCACAATAAACAGCGACTGTTGATCTTCGTATGGGAAATATAATGGGTGTCATATGAGGTAAGAAATAAATTTCTACACATTAATTAAAGGGTTAAGTGGAGAAAATTTCGCTCCCAGTTTACAAATTCATATGTAAGTCATGTCAGTATTCACTGTTAAAAATTCAGTAATGCGAGTTTGTTTTACTTCCCACTGGCACAATTTCCATACTAAATTTCATCTAAATCAGTCCCGCGATTATCGAATTGAAACATGAAGATTGGCAGGTACTACGTGACATGTATGCGTTTATCTAGTACAAAGCTTACAAAGAACTGGCAATAATTAATTGGAAATAATATGGATAGGAGCGATCACGGCCTAACCTTGGTACTCTGCTAGCATTTTTCTGGTGGCGGCTAAGAAAAATCATGAATATTCTACTCAGAAGAGTTGGCGCTCTGACCTAAATTCGAACTGAAACGCCAGAATAAGAGCCAGAAGCATTGCCGCTTGAACAAACTTACTAAATACTGAAGGGTAGAACAGGTCGTTTCGTAAGCAAGTCATATGTTCACGGTTTTTGCGTGAACGAACTATGGAGAGTGTTTCCGCGTTTGTCTACGAAGCCAGACGAGGAAACACGAGAGGTGGGTGAACTCATACAAATAAAGGAAACCAGATCATGAAAAAGGATAGAATAGAACATTATAGGACATCTCAACAACCGATTCAGCTGCTCCATACGGAAGTCAAATGGGAGCAGAAATAAAACGCGGTGTTTTCTGTTCGTTGGTCCCTACAGCGGTTATATGATGTGAGTCCATGTAGCTAGTGCAGTTGGCGGTGGTCAGGCTTACGACCGTTTAAGTGACTAGGCTGCCGTTGTAACATTAGATATGCAAGATAAGCACGATCGCCTCTGCAAAGCCTGTAGCAACAGAGGACCATTTGTGTGGTGCAAAAGCAAGAATTTTTCAATAACACGCCAGCACATGTGCGAAATGTACACTTGACAAAAGGCCAACCACATTCAAAACAGACAAACCCATCTTCCCGTCAGAGAGGATGTTACATAAGGACTATTACGCAAGAGTTCAGTTGGGGAAAAAACTCTAATCGTGGGTTTCAAGGGTCTTGACTCTTAGGAAAATTGATTGGCAGTAAGCCGTCTGTTTTAAAGTAACTTTTCTAGACCTTTCTAGTGCAGTTGAGAGTTCAGTTTTGTACAATATCAGCATGAATATTGTGACGTGTAGATCTGTTGCTAAGAAGTGACTTTGTAAAAAGTGACCGATGTTGGATAAGGTCAGCAACATGCACGTACAAAATAGAATGATGTTTTCTATGTGGTCTGCCCCGCGACCGTTGCTACGCAACATCGGAGTAAACACGCATCCACAATAACAGTGTTTTTTTATGTGGTCCGTGCCGAGGAGTTTCTTGAAGACAATTGGCACTACAGTTCAGTTGACAAAAGTTGATTTGAGGAATATTTGCCCGGATAGTAACGCCGTGAGCACGAGAAGCTGAAGAATCTCTACTGTTAGAATCCGATGTTAGGTAACGGCTGTTGGATAGACAGCAGGCTGGAAGAATGTTTAGCTGGTGCTCTGGTGATCTGTGATTTGTGGAAATTTACCGTAGTGCTGTATTTACTTGTAGTTCCAAGTGGTCAATACATCGTTCCACCAATCCATATACCGTCTATATTTTTTCCTTGGCACTGCAGCCCCAGTGGGCCTAGGCCTACCTCCATGAACTTCTCCGTTCACTTCGGTTTTTCTAGATCTAACACATTCGGTAGGACTCCTTGGGCGGGTGATCAGCTCACCGCAAAGCCTCTACCTGTACACAAACACAGAAAAACTCACACACACAAATTACACATCCATGCCCTGAGTGGGATTGGAACCCACGATCCCGGTTTCCAAGCGAGCGAAGACAGTGCACGCCTTAGATCGCTCGGCTACCGTGACCGGCATATACCGTCTATAGTCACCCCTAAATACGTGACAATGTTGTAATACATTCTGAAGCTTATTTAAAAACAGGCGATGATACAAATTTAGAATTAATTCAACGTGAAACATTAATTACTTATAAAGTAAGATATATTTCTACCACCTAGAGAATATTAAGATCTGGGTACAACTGATTAACGGCGCTGCCAAGAAGACTAATGGGAAAATGAAAGTGTTCGCCACAAGGTGAGGACATCTGAGAGCCTTACTCCAGAACCGAATTCATAATATACCTTCTAAAATAGGATTATATGTTACAGGGATTATTTCCAAGAAATTACCCAATAACAGATTTATCAAAATACCACAAATATATTCATTCCCACATTCCCACTCACCTCCAATTAGTGCCGAATTCAGGAAAACGTGGAACTGTACATCCACTCCCCTGTACATCTTCATGGCGTAGTGCTAACTTAGTGAACCACAGGAACATATTTATAGCATCTAGATGTGTGGTAAATTTTCACTGAAAGATCAGGAGTTTCCGTAACATAAATATTACTTTTAGTTTCTATTTTGAAGAAACAAAAGGAGGCTTAGGAGCTCACCTTGCTGTCTCTGTCGACTCTGTATTATTCGTATGTTTTCCATGCGGTCCGTGATTCAAAACACATACAACTAACTCCATGGAACTTGGACATTTTTAAGAAGCCGCGCATTGCTCAGTTATTCAAGAATTTCCCAACATTTTATGGAACGCGAATGTTTATTGGCGTGTTCACCAGAACCTTCTAATGGTCATTTTATGAGCCATATCAATCCAATCCATAAAATCCCATCATATTTCTCTACGATCATTTGTAATGTGATCATCCTACGTATGTCTAGGTCTTCCTAGTAGTCTGTTTGATTCTTGCTTTCCACAAAATCTTTCTTTTTTCCATCCATGATACATGTTCTGTCAGTCTCATCCTTCTGAACTTGATCATCCCAAACATATCTGGCGAAGAGTACAAGTTATGAAGTTCCTTATTATGTAGCTTTCATCAACTTCCTCTCCTTTTCGGTCCAAATATTCTCCCCAGCACCCTGTTCTCAAAGACCTTCTGTCTATGGCCTTCCTGCAATACCACACACCACGCATAAATTTAATATACACATCTGTGTTGTTTATTTAGAATAATTATTCTTCTAACTATACCAGTTCGGGGGCAGTTGGGATAGCTCAGTCGGTATAGCGATGGGCTTCAGGCTGGACGGTCGGTGTTCGAGTCCCAGCAGGGGCAAGGGATTTTTCTCTACTGCGCTTTGGGTCCCAACCAGCCTTCTATCCAATGGATATCGGGGGCTCCTTCCACGTGCGAAAGTCGACCAAGGCGTGAAGCTGGCCATTCATCTTCATCTGTAGCCAAGATAAAGAACGTAGTGCTATGCCTCCACTCACCGATACGTCTTCATGGCGTGGAATTTATTTAAGCACAAGGACAACTTTATCATTTAAGAGTCTGGGGATCATTTGCATGACGCCGTCGAAGCCGTGAAGTGATTTCAGCGCTGTAGTCAAGTTGGCAATGCGGTGACTAGTGGTTTCTACTGAGTTGCTTAGTGTGCGGAGGGAGGTAGTCTCGGGGGTCTCGTTGGGGCATAGTCGCTGATAGACGAGGGGGAGTAGAGCTAATGAGGGGGCTGGGATCTGAGGGGGAGCAGTCGAGGGACTGCGAGTGTTCATTTCGCGCTTAAGAACACGTGAGCAGCGCCATTGCCTCGAACAGAAAGGTTGGAGGGGCAAGCTGTAGGTTGTTGCAAGTCGTGCCGTTGCGGTGGTCCGTTCAGAGTATCATAGGGCAGTCTTTTGAACGTGTCATCATTAAACATCGCTCATAATCAACTGTGTGCTTTCCGAATTCTGAAATCCTGTCCTTATCTCTCTATCTATCTATCTATGTAATTTGTGACTACAGTCCCTTTGTTGAAACTTGGCCGCTTTTTCAGCTTCTTAATAGTACACGCAGTCTGTAGGACTCTTTGACCGGGGGATTAGCCCGTCGCAAGGCCTCTAACTACACAAAAAGACCACACATACAGATATCCATGTCTCCAGTGGAATTGGAAGCGATGAACACAGCGTTCGAGCGGGCGAAGGCCGTTCGTGCCACTGTGGTCAGCTGTTGGGTCCATTGATCATAAATTTTCTGTTGTTCCTTTGATTTAAGATTTAGTCCTTGAAGTACTTAGTATTGCATATTGGACAGGTCTCGCAACTTAACAACAGAATGCGTGCTCAATAATATGAATATTGCACAGAGTAGATTTTCTAAGAGTTTAGTTCAGCAAGACCTGGATGTGTAGTGGACAGAAAACAAGTTAATTAAAACGTGATTAAACAAAACCTATAATAAACTTTACGAAAATAAATACTTGATCATTTGGTCTATATTTTCTACCCATAATACACTTGGCCCTCCACGTACATCCTCATATAAGAGCGGCATTAGAACTCTTCTTTTTTATTTTGATCTACTTATTTCTCTACCTATTTGACATTGAATGTGTATTGTGTTCTTTAATAATCATTTATATATTAAATCCTCGTATAATATTACAGGTCAAACAGATTTTTTCATGAGCTTGCGTATTGTTTTCAAATACAGATAATTTCCGTTGTTTCTTACGGTAAAACGCGTGTTCGACTTAAGAATCTTTCGACATAAGAAGGGGGCCTTGAGCATAACCCATTCATAAGTGGATAATCGAGTGTATTCAGAAAAAAAAATGTTTTATGTCTTTTAAACCGTCATTATAATATTTCAAAAAAATCAAATGCAATGAAATACTTCAGTTACCGATACATGCAAATGATGTTAGTTTATAAGAGTGAAAATAGAAGTGCCATAAATAGGTTATAATTGTCAGTATTTTACGCTGTCTGAGGTGTACTTTTTCTTGTTTCTCTCATAGATTATTTTTCGATTTTAAAGTTCGAGACAAGATGCTCCTCTCTTACGCCGATGAACCTTCAAAGGATAACAGTCCGAAATGTTGCACTCATTGTAAAGTAGGCAAGGCCATGTACTGATACTAGAAAACAGGACAGTCATATAGCTTAAGGTCCGGGAATGATAATGACATTAAAGTGAAGAAGTAGGACAAATATGGCAGAGATGACAAGTGCATAAAACGATTTGAACGGTACAGGTTTATGGATTGTAACATAGTGTAGTTCCATGACAGACTAACATTTCGGAGGAATATATCGCCTCCTTCTTCAAGTTCTAAGTGTAAGCCAAACACGCGACAAGTTTATCTTAGCGAAATAGTTATAAGTAATAATGACATTTTGTGTCCGATATGCTTTTCGTAGGATTTTACACTTTTCGGGAAAATTAAAACAATCATTACGCTATGTGTACTTTTCCTAACTTATAACAACCAACGTGATTTTCGGAAAACATACAGTTCTTGTTCTCATAATAATTAAATGGAGCTTCATCACATATTTTTTCTAACATAAAAAAATTATCCTTACCAATTCAGAAATTTTCGGAACCATAAATTAGACACATGCCTTATGTGAACACACTCATCAGCCGTGTAAATATTCTCCTGACGGAGGAATGCAACTTAACATAACAACAGTCTCCTCAGCCCAAACACCTGAAAATCCGAAGTGTAGGAACATAGGTTACGGTTACCTAGGTACAAGAACAGGAATCATGATACACCGACCTTGGGCTGAGTAACATAACTTGTGTACCCTAAACTATACGCAACGGAAGAGTGAACAAAATTCGAACCACTACTCTCATTTCTTAATTTCTTAAACCCTATAAAGCAATATCCTCACCATACTGGCCGATCACAGTGGCCGAGCGTTCTAAGGCATGAACCGTCTCCTCCTGCTCGAACACTGTGTTCGAATCCGACTCAAAACATGGATATCTGTGTGCGTTTATTCTGTGTTTGTGTTGTTCTGTGAGTAGGTAGCGGGCTCGCAAAGGGGCTGATCACTCGTCCAAAGAGTCCTACCCACTGTATATAGGATTAAGAAACTGAAAAAGCGGCCAAGGTCCAACAAATGGCTGTAGAGACATAGAAGAATCATCAAACTCTATTTCCGAAGAGCTTCTTGGTGTACTACATGGAGTTGTGACGCTACTGAGGTTAGATCTCGGAACAAGAAAGGGAAGAAGCCACAGAGACGCGTACATTCATTTCGGTCGAACAGGTCCACCATAATATGGGACTAGTTGTCATGTCTCCATCATTTCATCTGTATCAAGCAATTCCACTCAGTCGATCAAGCACAGGCATAAAAGACACACAATAATGATAGAAAATTTAAAGGCTGAATCTGCTCAAGAAACATACAGACCTACAAGGAAAACGTGACGCACTATGCTACAAGCCGGAAAGTCGCGGGTTCAAGTCCCGATGAGGTCATTGGATTTTTTTTTCAANCATTATCCTTCCAGCTGCACTATGGCCCTGGGTTCGACTCAGCCTCTAAGAGAAATGAGTATCAGGAATTAATTAAATAATTTTCTTGAGGAGTAAAGAGCGGCCGGGGAGTAAAGCTGACAACCTTACCGCCAACTTTGAGCCGATTGTGTAGATAATGTGGGAGCCTCGACGTCTCACAATCTTATGGGCCTTCACGACCTGTTACAGGGATAGCTTTACTTACAAGGAAAATGTGCTCTTGCATAATTAATCAAGCGTCATTCCATGAAGACGTAGTAGTGCGGAAGTAGACGAAAGTAGTCCGTTTCACGCTCTTGCATCTCAAACCCCGCTGCATATTGCATAGGATGCTGTGTAGACACAGAGTCGGTCTGGACGTTATTGTGAGAATAATCTCTTGCTCCTGCCGGAAATCGAATACCGGTCGTTCGGTGAGAAGGGCATTGCTGTAATGACTGAACTTTCCCTGCTCGCATATACAGACCTTTCCGATTCGAAACCTCTCCAGCTAAAGGAACTTCATAGAGCGACCTCGCCATAGCTCAAGCGGTTAGTCGCTGGCTTCCCACCGCGGCGGCCCGGGTTCAATCCCAAGTCTGGTCAAGTGGGACTTCGGTTTCCCCTGCCCACCTTCATTCTACCAATTATTTCACAATCACCCTCACCTATCATCTGGGGCTGGTACAATAGGCCAGAAATGGCCGCAGTACAAGGGACTTAGTCTCACCCCACTAGCATTTGAAAAAAAGAACTTCATAGAACAGATTTCCGCTTGAGAAGTCTCTCAGTTTATTGAACCCGAAATTTCTTCACTGGTGACCGCCTCTATGGTCAAGTGGTCAGAGGTTTCGGATTCGATTTCTGGTGCTACCCGATTTTCTGAGAAATAGTGGGTCTGGAACGGGGTCCAATCAGCCTTGTGAGGATAATTGAGGAGTATTTCAATGAAATAGCGGCTCCGGTATAGAAATCCGAAATTAACGACAGTGGGGATCCGTTGCGCTGACAGTGTGACACGCTCTAATCGCAAAAGTTGGCATATACTTCGCCGACAAGCGGCGGTTGCTCGGTCGCTATAGTTCACTTGCGGATTACAGGGCACGGAGTTTTTGTTTGTTTTCATTAGAATCCACGAGTAAATATCCTGAGACAGATTAATCTTATCTGTACTCTCACACCTTTATATTGAACTCTATCCTTGCTCCTGTATCCAGGTGCCGAGCCCTTTGGTGTAGTGGTAAGTCTCCGGTGGTGTTGGGTTCGGCCATACTGAAACGGTTTTCGTAGTTTTCCTCACTCCTCTCAGGCTGGAATTGTACCTCGGTTAGGTCACTATTACTTCCTCCCAAATTCTCTCGAATTCGTTATTCACTTCCTACACTTCGACACCATGTAGTACGAGAATGTGGCAGCAGAGCTCAACAGACCACAAAATACGTTTCGATTGCAGAGTGATCTGTCTTCTTCGAATTACCAGAAATAAAATATTATACGGATATTTTATCGCTTACATGCGTGCTACATGCCGTCTACCTCGTTGTTCTTGATTTGATCAGCAATCTTTTTCAACTATGTAAATAATAATAATAATAAGAATAATTTCAATTTTTATTTGCTTGAAAACTTAGCAGTCCAGAGAACCATTGCAGGTTAGTATGAGTAAGAAGATGAAAGAGCAACAAAACACATAAAAACAAGATACAAAACAAAGCCATTCATGTAGTGGCAATAATGATAATTCCATTATAAATAGCAGTTAACATTAAGAGGCATAATAATAATAATAATAATAATAATAATAATAATAATAATAAAAATCTTCAGTGTCGGTTTTCATTGGAGACTGATCTCTGAATTTAGAGACCACGATCCATGAATCTTTCTTGTTTTATACTTCCAAGTTCTTTTAAACAATCTATGCAGTTAGATTTTGGAAACATAATGTTTAATTTCCGTCTACATTTCAGCTTTAAAAGCTGATCTCGCGGAGCGTCCATTCTGAATATAGGCCTACTTCTCTTGTACGTGGTCCTTAGTTACTCAGTTCATCTGTATGACGTCATATCTTCACAATTTTTTTCAAATTGCTGATTCTGCATATTGTTTTCGTAACTTGGATGCTTGTTACAGCTTAATTTTAAATCCTTTGTCTTACTGCAGAAAACCTGAAATTCTGAGAATTATGTAAAATATAACTACAAATTTAGTAATTTTTGTATGTCCGGGAATCTGTGTATCTAGCCCTGAAGGAACGCGGGTCTACGTTTTTTGAAAACAATATTCTGACGTAACATTTGGACACGAGGAAACGAGAAAGTAGCTGGAAGATGGGAAAAATTGCAAAATTAACTTGATAAATTTTGTTCCTCACAGAATATTAATAGTGTCCAAGATGGGTACAATTGACAGGACATTAAATACAAAGGAAGAAGTAGGAATGCGCATAAAGTTTTAGATGGAAATCCAAGGTCGTACCATAGCTCAGGCGGTTAGTAGCTAGCTTTCCACAGCGGCGGTCCGGCTTCAAGCTCAAGTCAAGTCATGTCGGATTTGTGGTGGAAAAATAACACTGGGGCAGCTTTTCTCCAAGTATTTTAGCTTCCCCTGCCAATTCTCGTTCTCCCGACTGCTCAGCATTCATCATCTACCAGCCGGGGCCGTTAGTCCAGTCTCACCCCATCCGAGGCTACTAAAAAACTGGAAATGCAGAAGTGAGTGTGTATCTTGGGACGCCAAATTGATGGGAATATAGCACTGATACATAACTTAGAGAAATACAATCTAAGAGTATGGACGGGATCCAAGTGACACAGAAAAGGGGCTAATAATAGCAACGTTCAATGATAAAGAAATTAACCTTCAGTTTCCATAACAATGGAGGTATTATTAAAATATTTGCGTAACAGTTAACTTCCGACGACAATCTGCTCCATGCAGTTATGAGTTTCATTCTTATTATTTCTGTTATTATTAATATTTTTTACTGTATTCCTTTATACTAATTTTTAATAGACCACTGGTGTTAGCAAGTACTCAAATGTAACTGAATTATACAATAATATACCACTTTCGAACACTGTCAACACAGGACTCAAACGTACTTATCTCTCATATTGCTTAAGAGACCAACATGGATAGCTGAGAAATCGTTACTACATGGCCTGTTAATAGCAGTCTCTGTCTTCCAGTAATTTTCCTTTTCTTTCTCCTTCTAGTTAAGGCTCTTTATCAGAATTGAAACCCTTCTTGTCTGTCTCAACCAAACCGAGTCTAACAGGAGACCAAGTAAAGTAGAGAGTGGTAGGAAGGGGTTGAAGTCTTTTCAAAGTTTTGATGAGTCTATCGGATGCCATTATCCTAGAAGCTCCTGTCTGTACTTGAATTTTTTTAGTTAAGAAGTAGAAAGCCTTCATTCTTGAGAAACTTTTTTAATCATTCAAAGTCAATCAATCACTGAACCAGTCAAGCTTTAGACTTTAGAGGCAGCCAGACGTGGAGGAGCAGAATAACTGAGATGTTTGCCAAACTGGAACATTCGCTAGAAACACAAACCTTGCCTACACCCTTCAAAATGGGGATGACGAAATGACGAAAAATTGCTATCAAAATTTTCTCTGTAATAAATATCAGGTTACTGCACGTTCTCACCAGTTATCGTTGATTCAGATAGGCTATGCGGGGAGGAATACAGCGCATGGTTCTTAACTTTTCATTCTCACAAGATTTGGACGAGTTTACCAAATTTTAAACGCATGCAAGAGTTTTGGATTCAGGATAGCTCAGTCAGTATAACGACGGGTTACGGATTGGAAGATCTGAGTTTGATTTCAGGCAGGGTAAGACTTTTCTTTTCTTCACAGGGTCTAGGCTAGCTCTGGGGCCCACACTGTCTTCTATCTAATGGGTACTGGGGTCTCTTTCCCAGGGATAAAGCTAGAGAGGCATGAAGCCTCGCAGTTTAGTGGCAAGGTCAATAATTGTGGATCTAAACCTCCACCCTCATATATATGTATATTCATGGGATAGTGATTAATTAAACGCAGGAATAATTTCACATTACCCTTTACAAAGAGTTTTTGGGTGTAGCAGAAATTAAGACAATACAAATTAATATGAATAGAGAAACTTATATTTGTTTGCTGTTTCCCTTGATCTTCTGGTATAGAAAACCGAGATTAAAGGCCGTGGGAACCCGTTGCGCTGACCACGCGACACCCTCTATCCGCTAAAGTTGGCACTAACTTCGCCGACAAAGGGAGGTCGCTCGGTCGGTATAGTTCGCTTCCGGAATACAGGCCACGGAGTTTGTTTTTTGTTTTTTCTGTTGATCTTAAGATTGCTTCTTTCGTCAAGAGCGTATTTATCTCAAGAAGAGCAATGTATAAGTAGTTAACAAACGAAATGCTAAAAATATGATGGCCAATTTAAATAGACCTGGCAGGAACAAGAAGTTCCGGAGCCTTGAACAATACGGTAAGTGTGTTTATCTAGCCAAATTCTTCTGTCTACTACAATACGAGTTTTAAAACGAAGCGAGTACAACTGCGGCCGGGCCGAGTTCGAGAATGATGGAACTACAAATCCACTCCCCCATACGTCTTCATGGAACGGTTCTTAAATAAATAAATACACGGATAATTTTAATTTATCTTGCTTTAATATTGTGGCGTATATACCTGTTGTTAAGCTGTGTCTCCGTAAACAGCGGCAGTTGCTAGGTAACGTCCACAACATACACGCACACAACATAAGGAGATCTATGTTTTCTATGTGGTCCATGTCGAGAGATTATAACGGGGAAGTTTCTTGTCAGGGAATAAGGACCATTACAGGAAGAGTTCAGTTGAAAAAAAATCCCTGGTCGGGGGACTCAAGGGGCCTGACACAAAGACGAACTGATTGGCGGTAAGCCGCCCGTCGTAAAGTAAATTTGACTTTGACCTTGACCTTGACTTAGACAGTTGAGAGTGAGTTCTGTGCGGGAATCTGTAAAGGGCGAACTTGAGAGTGTGAAGCTGAAGAATCTCCACTGTTAGGAACCTTTGACAGGCAATGGCTGGTGAAGACACATCAGGCTAGAAAGGGATTAATGTGTGCTGTGACGATTAGCGGTGGTGCTGCAATTGTTTGTATTTCAGAGTCGTGTGTATGAGTGGTCAATAAATCCATTCACTATACAAAACCCCGTCTATAGTCACACATACTATGTAACAATATTAATCGAATATCGTCACTCAGATTCAAACCAATATTTGTGACCAATTTACTAACAAAACTTTTTATTAGAAAAACTAACCCCTAACTTAATTTGTGTTGTATTTAGAGAAACTGTCCGTGACTCAGACTATATTGCGTCAAATATTTCGATAATAGTGAATAATAAATTTGAAAATATATGGACGAAAACTGTAGCATCTATTTTTAATTATGCTTATTATCCCGGAGGAAAATCGCGATGAACATCAACCGGAAAGGTAGTTATTCTGGTCAAGATTCGAAACCGGACTACCTTAATATAATTCAGAATCTTTATATATATAGCCACCTTTCTCGGAATGTAACTTTCGGAGGATAACTGAAGTTTGCAAGACTGTCACGTGACTAAGCACTAGATGCTGAAATATTCCACCAAGTAAAGAACGTAATTTAAAGAACCGCCCAAGTCCGAACATAAGGCGACCCCCTTGTTTCTCCAGTGAGAAAAATCAGAAAAAAGTTTTTTGCAGAATTTATTATGTCGTTTAATTCTAAGTATTCTAAGCAAAACGAAATAAAACTGTACTATTACGAAACAATAAATTCAAAGTTTAATATCTTAATCATAATTCTAGGTATTTCCGTGTCATTAGAATTAACAATTAGAACTTATCATTATCTTCTTCAGGTTTATTTTTAATGGACCCGAAAATAAGGCGTCCCACTTCTCTAAGAAGCATTCCTTGGAATACAAGTTATGGAAAGAACTAGTTGCCTACTTTCCTCTCATATAGCACGGACAGCATATAAAACGAAAAGTGCGGGGTGAGGCAGATACACAGACAGCAAGGTGATTTCATAAATCTCCTAACAAAAGTAGGTGGGAGGGGGGATGCAGAGACAGACACACAGGGTTACATCGACAGACAGCATGGTGATCTCATAAACCTCCTTTCATTTTTTCAAAATAAGGTAATTAGACTAAAATTGTCTTCTATTCATATTAATACGACAATTTGAAGATAATTTATAATATTTGATAAAAGTATTGGGTACGCTTACCACTGATTGAGACACATGTAGAGTACAGATTGAATCCTAATTCATAACCCTCAGTACCGCGGATATCATACATAGCGGTACCTTTCCTCCCCCATGGAGTTGCCATTGGTTACGGCTCGTCACTGCGCCGATGAAAAGAGTGACAGTCGCTGGGGCTGCCTGAATATACTCAGCTGTTTGCTTTCCATTCCTCTGTACCCAACCACAGGATGTTTCCCAGGCTCCGTATTGCACTTCCCTGCAACCCAGGTGGAAATAGTGCTCATATCTGTTTCTCCAGGTCTGACAATTTCACATCGCTACATTCGTAGCAGGGTTCAAAACAACCTAAGCTACAAGCCGGAAGGTCGCGGGTTCAATACCCAATGAGGTCATGGAATTTTTTCGAATTGACTTAATCCTTCCAGTCGTACTGTGGCCCTGGGATTGACTCACTCTGTAATAGAAATGAGTACCAAGAATCTTCCTGGGGATAAAGAGGGACAGGTGCATGAGGCTGACATCACCATAAGTTAGCCGATTGTCTAGAAAATGTGAGCGCTTCGAGGTCTCACAACCTATGGACTTCCAAAGCCTCTTACAGGGTTAGATTTACTTTTACTTCATTTACTTTTTGCTGGTAAAATATAGAATCGTTCAACTTGAAGTAATATCTCAGCGAATGTTAACTCCTCAGTGTGAAGAGCCCTGTCCTCTGGGATATAAAGCCGTGTAGTCCGCTGGAAGTCAACGGACGTTTATGGGCGAGTGTATCGCCTTCATCTTCAAGGTCGAAGAATGAGCTATAAGATAGGGCTCTTCATAAAGGCCGTTATGAGACACATCGAATCCTACATCCTCTAGTATAAGTTCAAGAATTAATTTGTAATGATTACGTTTGAAAAACACAACTCACCTTAGTCTCTCTCTCTCTCTCTCTCTCTCTTTTTTTTTTTTGTGACACATAAGGTCAACTGAATTAGGTCTCCGGCATTTTCACTGGGGGTTATTCCTCTTTCAGAAGCTTGTTTGACGTCTTTTAACTGCTTTAGGAAAGAAAATTGAAGAAAATGACTTTAGTGTCGAAGTTTTTAAATCCTTCATAGGTCTGTGACGTCAGGTCGCATTAATGCCAAAACTTCACGGCAGAGTTTAACGGATTCACAAGGACACACGCACAGGGACACAAATAAAGAATGATTCCATATCTTCCGCTCCCATACAAATTAATTAATACCAATTACTCGTGACCGAAACGCTTTATAAGGAGTAAAATAACTGAAAAGAACAAGTGAAAACTGAAGAAAATAAACAATCGAGATCGTAACGTCGATGTCATTAATCTTAGAGTAATAATGGGATTCCACTTTGAGAATTCAGTAATTACTTTGAGAACTCTTTCATTCATAACATTAATTCTTTGCAAAATATAATTAGAATTATCAATTCAAGAAGGGTGAAATAAACAGCGCACGTGGCACGCATTGAGAGAAGATGAATTCATATAGGAATTTAGTGGGGAAGTCAAAAGAAAAGTAACCGCTAAGAAAGCCTATACGTAGATGGGAGGATAATATTAAAATGTGTTTTTGATAAGTAGGTTGAGATAACGTGGAATGGATTCATCTGGCTCAGGATAGGTAAGAATGTAAAGTTCTTGTGAATACGATAATGAATTTTCGGGTTCTGTAAAATGTTGGGAAATTCTTGAGTAGCTGAGTGGCTCCAAATTTCTCAGGGACTCAGCTCCATGAAATTATTTATTTAGTTAGTTATCTATTGTCATTTATGCGGTATTTTGATTTAAGTAAGTCTGTGTTAGTAATGAGATCTAGGTTATTTGTAAACGTGAAGAAGAAATAGTTTATGAATATGAAATAAAGTTTAAATATAAAAAATTTCAATAAATTCCCTTGAATAATCATCAAGACTAGAGTTCTGTTTCCTTCGTCTCATAATTTATAATGTGTGCATATCAGTTCTCTGAAATGACTCCTTTGCTATGTGTTTGGTAGTTAGTATTTGCGGAGTGTCTGTTCTCCTGGAACGCAGTGGACTATTAATACTTCCATCATACGATTTATCCTGTGATGTTTTTCCGGCATGTATTTCTTGCCTGCTGTCACCTTTGCAGCCACCTAAGCATCCATCACCTAACTGAGGGTCGAGCTATAAAGCAGAGATGAAAAAGCTGCATGTATATAGAATCGTAAACCCTTCCTTTTGACTTACAAATGTCATAAGTCTTAGAGACATCTGCATTGCAACGGTGATTCAGTGTGACACATAAATGAAAAGGGATAATCAAACAAATTGAAGGCTAATTTTCACAGTTGAGACTTACATGCGCAAAGGAGAACTGGGTGGTTATTCTGTAGGGTGTCCGGGAATAGGGTCTCTTAGGACTAACTGAGAAAACGAGACGGCTTCCTGAAACCCATGACCGAATTTATAACATGTTTTCAGCGCTTGATACTTCGTTGTACACCAAGCGTGTTCAGATCGGTGTAGTTTTTTGATATTTGCTCCAATCAGAAATGTTCTGTTGATGTAATAGATATTAAGTAATTTTTGCTCTGCGGATTTTAGAAATACGTACTTCTCCCTTCTACACCTTCTGGCCAATCAATGATTATGTGGTCTTATGTGCTAATTTCGTTCTTAATTTCAAGATCCCCATTATTTTCAAACATAAAAATTGTAAAAATTGTTCGATAAATGTGTGGGCCTGAGAATAACAAGTTGACTCAACAATTATAAAGAAGCAGGTTGCCAGAATGTGGCGTAGACTTATCAGCTTCAAAAAAGAATTGAGCAGGTTCTTGTGGAAAACTTATTGAAGATACGATTTTCGCAATAGGCGAGTAATTTCGTAAGTAACTAAGCGACTATTAGCTTCTTAAAGAAGCTCCGTTTCATGAAGTTAGTAAAAAATAACTTTAGCATAACTAAAATGGTTTATTAAGAAATGGTAATATTAATTCACTTTCTTTGGATTTTGCCATTCTAATATGGGTCATAATTTCTGAAAAACAAATATATTGTTGCTTCTATAGCGACATAAACCGAAGGGATATCCACGGACATGTGATAAAAATACAGAATGAACAATTTCTTCTGTAACAAAATTTTACACCAAGACTTCATTACAGTGTAGTGAGTAGACGGAACTGATAGTGTAGGAGTTCGAACTAGCTGACTTTTGCAACTCAACTCTCGGTTACAACTGCTTCATACAAAGCAAGCGACACTTCACTTCATGGCACTTCCATCCCGGCAGAGACTGAAGCAGTGATGAAGTGTCCTAGTGTACATGGCAAGAGCTTCGCATTTCTTCACGTTTGTAACTTTTCCTTACATTTAGGTTCCTTTCAATTGCATACACGCAACTGACCGCCAGCCTATGTTAACCTGGGCATTTTATGTGCTATGTCATTACTAGTTTCTCTATTTGTGCACAACCTTCAAGTCGTTTCCGTGTTCCTGGCAGTGATGAACATAAGTCGCATCTTTTCTAGGCACTGGTAATGACAACACCACACGCTGTAGAAGAAACACGCAAACCAGGAGCATATGGCAGTCAAAACTGAAAAGTAGGCTACAAACGTGAGGGGCAAGCTGCAGAAACAAAACGCCGTGGACAGACATACATTTTTGAACAATGGACGACACCTCATGTGAGGTGAAATAAAATGCACCAAAATAACGTGGGTATAATAGAAACTTCATAGGATTTTATCTGGTTTTACCTTGAAAAGAGGACTACAGCGTGTGATTTTAACACGGACTAAGACAGTGTAGCAGTTTTAACACAATTTAATAACATATTTCTAACAAATCAAGAAATCTGAAGATGGCCGTTTTGGGGCGAAACATGTAATGTCGAGATGTATAATGTTTAACTAAAATTGAGTGGTGAATGGAAAATTGTTGCAATAATGACGGACGATAAATAGCGGACGTTAAGATGACCATAGTTGTTGAAAAGTAGAGTACTTGAACCAAATGCTGTGCATGGTAATAGCTGGATTCTAAAGGGTTCTGACGATGGCGGATGACACACATTATTACTGGGTTTTTGGACTTTTCCATCGTCCGGAATTCTAGGTAATAGAGGACACTATGTTTCGGAAACTGAATCTGTTTCCATCTTCAGATGAGAAGACGGAAACAGATCCAGTTTCTGAAATATCGTGTCCTGTATTACCTAGAGTGTCCTCTATTACCTAGAATTCCGGGGGATGGAAAAAGCCCAAAACCAAATAATTCTGTATGATAATAGCTGTTTAAAAAGTACGTAGTTTGTGGTAAATGGGAAGGAAATAATCTTCGGGGTGAACAAATATGTACGGAGTCATGAGTAGCAAAGTCGGTGTAGCAATGGGCTAACGACTAGATAATCTTCTCTACAGTTTCCAGATCGGCTCTGGGGCCAACCCAATTATCCAAATTGTACCGGCAGCTCTTTCGTAAGGGGTAAATAGGCCGAGGCCTGAAGTTGGCTACTCAACTACATTTAGCGCCAAGGTAAGAGATGATGGAGCTATATTTCCAGACCCTCCAAAGATCTTCATGGCGGAGTGATTAATTTATCAAGCATAGGAATAAATTTGCCTTCACAAAATTTAGATTCCCGTTGCATTATAAGAACTCGGAAACGACTTTATCTATGCATAAAACAGTGGGAAATGTTGTGGTATATTGCAGTACTAGGTCATAAATATACCAGTGTGTTACACATTCAATGGGGCACGCAGTAGGATAGTTGGTTGAGGCACTATGCTACAAGCCCGAAAGTCGCGAGTTTGAGTCCCTACGAGGTGGAT
Organism: Cryptotermes secundus; assembly: GCF_002891405.2. Taxonomy (NCBI): domain Eukaryota; kingdom Metazoa; phylum Arthropoda; class Insecta; order Blattodea; family Kalotermitidae; genus Cryptotermes; species Cryptotermes secundus. Next base: position 1,646,110 of record NW_019718619.1, on the reverse strand, counting down.
TTTTTCGATTTGCCTAATCCTTCCAGCCGTACTAGGCCCTGGGGTGTACTCAGCCTCTAACGGAAATGAGTACCAGGAATCTTCCTGGGGGTAGAGGGCGGCCGGAATGTAAGACTGACAACCTCACCATCATCTGTGAGTCGATTATCTAGAAAATGTGGGAGCCTCGACGTCTCACAACCCTATGGGCCTTTAGAGCCTGTTACAGGGATAGCTTTACTTTTGTTTTACCTTTACACACTCATTTTTTTTATTTTGAAAATTTTACTTCTTTGAAACGCCTATTGTGCAATAATACGAAATTACGATTGATTTTGAACTATTATCAATAGGCCAAAAACGTAGAAATGTATGGGCAAGTTAAATGCATACTTGTAATTAATTTCTTGGAGGAATATATGGCTTACCGAGCAAATGTATTAAACATGAAATATGCATGCCATTTTTCCTCTACAGACTTTAAAGGATTCATTTTTCTTTCAATAAATATTTAATGAGTTACGCTAGAAATACCCCCCCCCGAACTGCTTACAGGTCTTCCTGAAGAATGTCCGTTACTTTTGCCTGATCTTAACCACAATTAAAATACCTCAACAAATCTGAGTACAACATCGGAATATTAGATTACAGTAACATCCGCTGAACAGTTCTCAGTTGCTACACGTGGATAAACAGGCTCGCAGAGAGATTACAGAATTAGTTCTAAGAGACGCTGTGTTTCTCTACATTCTTAGGAAGGTTCTAAAAGTGAATGTAATATGCATCTAACTAAACAAGGTGAATTATTTGTGATTCATTGAAGCATTATTATCTTATATGCCTTAAAACCTTATAATTAACATTTAATTCTTTTTAGTTTCTTGGGATGGTGTGAGACTGAATCCACTTGGTACATTATGCCACTAATTGGCCTATTGTACCAGCCCCGGATGATAGGTGATGATTTGTGGAGCAGTCGGTGGAATGAGAATTGGCAGGAGACACTGAAGTACTCAGAGAAAATCTGCCCCAGTTCCACTTTGTCCAGCACAAACCCCACATTACTCGACCTTGCCTCGAACTCGGTCCGCCGCTTTGGAGACTTACCGCATGAACTACGGCACGGCCATCAAACACCTAAATAAATGTCATTCTTTCTGTCACTATTTCCTTTTCAGTTTGTGAGGGTAGTCTTCGGGTGACACATGATTTCATCATTGGTGGAGTTACGTCTTGACTGTGCTGCCCTCTGAGATACCTGGTCACCTTGGAGACAAATCCAGTACCGACACCTGTCGTTAGGTCCCTTTACATATATTGTTTTACTAGGTGAAGCAGTTCGTCACACGCTCAAGGCTTGACATTGCGGGTCTATGGGCTACATTTCGTCTGGTCACTACCCTGTGACCTGTGTAGCAGGAGTGACCCTGCCACGAGCTTATGCTCCCGCTAACACTACATGCACTCCCCCTTCAGTAGTCCAGAAAGTCACCTATGGATTGCCGATTCAGTATTCACAGCATACAAAGTACGTATGAGTGCAGTAGTTATGTGGCACATGAACACGGTAGTCATAACATGTACTGACATAAGAAATGAAATTATACGTTGGTTAGAGTGTATAAAACGTAAAGTAGTCTATGTGCTTAATTAAGCACTAGGCCATGAAGACGTGTGTGCTAGTACAGACATAACTCCACCGTTCTTGACCTCGGCACAAGACGGAGATGAGTGGTCAGCTACACGACCCGTCCGCTTTACCCCCGGGAAAAGCCGCCGATACCAATTGGATAGGAGGCTGGGTCGGGCCCAGAGCTGATCTGGAATCTGTAAAATAGGGAAATAATTTGCTTCCTGCCAGAAATCGAAACCCGGCCTTTCAGCAGGTAACCCGTCGCTATACGAGCTCAGTTGTCCCTGTTCCCATTAGGTCTTTATGAATAAGATATTAAGGAGTTGTTAATGCGAACTCATGTCTTTTGACTCCGCCAGTATATTTCTCCTTCGTCTGCTCATGCAAATAATGTTATGGCGCTTATGTATATGAAGATAATTTCGGGTAATTGACCCAATATCAAGAACAATTCTTCATGAATTTTCTAGAAGATGCTTTTCGGCTTCTTTGCTATCTTCAGAGACATTTATAAATGCGAAGCACTTCAGTATGTAATTCTCTTCAGTTTCTTCTCACTTTCTGTCTCTGAAACCCAAATATTATTGTCAGCCCCCATATTCTCGAACATCCTCCATCTCTGGTTTTCATTTAAAGCGACACATTTGTATTTCGCCCATGCAGAAGCAGTCAATATTGCGGTGTGTACGCTGCAATGAGTGGATGGTTCAAATAATGTAAGATTTGAGGTTTACACGGCTGGGACTATGAAGCAAGCAGTCTTCTGGGATGTGGTGCCGTGTAGATATTGTGTTAACCAACATTTCGGAGGAACGCATCGCCTCCATTTTCAATGGTAAATGCCTACTCAAACAATGACTAACTCCCACGAATTTATCTGCGCAGAAACAGTCTAAGAGCAAGACCAAAGGGATAGAGCAAAGGCCGCTCCATAGCTCAAGCGGTTAGTCGCTGGCTTCCCACCGAGGCGGCCCGGGTTCAATTCCAGGTCTGGTCAAGTGGGGTTTTGTGGTGGACGAAGTGGCGCTGGAGCAGGTTTTCTCCGAGTACTTCGTTTCCCCTGCCAGTCTTCATTCCACCAAATTCTCTCTAATCATAATCGCCCGGGGCAGTGACGCTGATCATTCTGAGCCCTTATTTATTTGGATGATTATAGATGACCATGAAATTTATTTCTAATTAATTCTCGGTAATTTAAATTTCAAAAGTCTTATGTTTCGATATTACTGGAAATGTATCGTGATCTATAATATCGTATTTCATCGTCTGGGACGTGCAATACGGTGTTTACGTTGAAAATTTCTAGATTCTGGCAGAACCAAGAAGTCCGGAGTTATGACATTTACGATCAGTCATAAATTTAGCTCGGGTACAGGGAACC
>NW_019718619.1:1622678-1643058 GCF_002891405.2 Cryptotermes secundus | reverse complement strand
TGGTGAATTAGCAGGTGAATAAACGTCAATTGGCTCAACTCTCAGAAAAACGCTTTCTTCGGCATCGCTACCCTGAGACTCATGCGAACCGACCCAGCTAGTTTCCCGTACCTATACCGATCTTCCTTAGTTGATCTGTGAGGACAACTTCCAGTAGCCATCATACACTGTCCTAAGGTAGAAACAGGTGTAGCAGGGATAGCACCATTCCGACTGAGCCGATACAAGCAAAGGCGGGTTGGAAAAGAGCGGTGTTAGCAGGTACAATAGGCCAATCAGTGGCCTCGGTGCCGATTGGACCCAGCTGGACTCCACACCCCACTAATACAATTAAAAAAAATAGATAGAGAACACATATTATAAAACGTCAGAACTATCAAAGCTGAACAGATGTAAATATCAAGAAGAAACAAATATCCAACAAATCAAAAAATATTATGCAATAATGTGACTGATCGGTGTAAGGACACGCATTTATAAAAAAAAATACTTTCACTTTCAATTTGAATAGTCTTTTCTTGTATCATCTCTTTCTCTCTCTTCCTCCCTTCCCTTTCAACAGTTAGTTCTCCTCGACTGCGTACTGAAGTCATTAACTCATTGCACAAAATCTCCTTCAAATAGCCTCTAAATGACGCGCTTAAAAGCCTGCCAGCAACAGAGTGAAACCTCGTTCATTTGTTCATTTATTACTTTTGCTGAAGGGGCAGAGAAGATAAGCGGCCTTCACCCACTGACCCTCTTGCATACATACAACATTAAATATGCACTTGGCACACTCACAATGAATTAGAAAATTAACAGGTGTCTTTCACGTGTTCTGCATTTAAACGAATTTTCTGGTTCTGAACTGTAAGAAGCAGATATACATATACACATAAGACTTGTACAGGAACATTAGCACTCATAGTTCGTTCACTTACTGGCTGAAGGCGTGTTCAACATTCAAATGATTTTTTTCTGGTTGTAAACTATAAGAAAGAGATGTTGGTATAGACATAAGACCTGCACAGGAAACGTAGCAGAGCATAGATCGTTCACTGACTGGCTGTCTGACGGATTGACTGACTGGCACAGAGTAGAGTTCATAGTGAGAAACTGACAGTTACTCAGGTAGTCAAGAAATTTCTGAAATTTACACATCACAAAAATAGTAATTTCTTTGTTCATGGAGTCCGCCACTGGTTCCTGTTCCGAGATCGATGAACCCATACTCTCCAGAAAGCTTTCTAAGACTAACTTTAATACTTCCATCTACATTTAGATCTTCCTAATGGCCTCTTTCCATAAGGTTTTACTACGAAAATTTTGTTTCATATATATTGTCCATGCTTGCCACATGACCCGTTCATCTTAGTAATTTTATTAACCTAATAACGAAGAAGGCCGTCTTTTGGATGTGGCGCCATGTAGAACTTATGTGAACCGATGTATCGGAAGAACGTATCGCTCCCATCTTCAGGGTAGAAAAATCCGCGAGCGAGGAACCAACGTGAGCAGGTGGCTACAGACTGAGCCACCAGTCCACTCGTAGATTGAGGAGGTTTCAGAGTAGGGAGCTGAGGAGAATATTTAGACCTAAGAGACCAAATAATTGGAAGCTGGAGAAAACTGTGTAATCACGAATTTCATAACTTGTACTCTTTGCCAAGTAAAGTCAGAATAATCAAGTCAAGGAGGATGAGATAGGCAGGACATGTAGCACGTATGGGGAGAAGCAGAAATGTACAGGGTTCTGGTGGGAAAGCCAGAAATAGAGAATGGAGAAAAACGTAGGTAGTAGGGCAATGTTAAAATGGATCTTACATAGGGTGAGGATTGTATGGACAGGATTCGTCTGGCTCTATATAGGGACCAGTGGTGAACTCCTATGAATACCATATTGAAACTTTGGGTTCCGTAAAATGTTGTGAAGTACTTGAATAGCTGAGCAGGGATGAATTTAAGAGACAGCGACCAAGGCGGTCCTCCCGGGACCTCCACAAACGGAAATAGAATCCACAGTTATTTGGTTCTCTAAAATCACGAAAATTAAGTTTTTATTGTTGGTTATTAGAACAAAAAGTACTGTCACGTGTAGGGTGATACGCGTGAAAATTATGACGTGGTCTAGATCGGATGATTGGATTTATTGGCACTTCCGTTACAAGCTCTCTTAATCAAACTTAAATACAGCGCTATCGCTGATACACAATTTCCATTTCAACGTTGCACACGCACTGGGATTGTCCCTCTTCACTAGCCGTCTCCTGGTAAAGGATCTCAGTACAGAAAGTAGCACTTGAAATCACTACGAAGTCTTTTCACAAATTTTTCTTCAATCACTCTGGAACCTTGAAACTAAAAATTCTTCTGGACTCACTCCTCAAGCTTACGGCTGACTTGTTACTGCCCTTGAACTAACTCTGTAACTGCATTCACTTCTTTTATAAGCACTCTGTACAGACCCCCACGGAAAACACCGTCCTTATTGTTGCTGACGTCACCGCTTATGTGCAAATGTGTTTACCGAGCCGTTGCTTAGAACCGCGTTCCACCTCTGCTCGGCGCAGACGACATAGAAAATACAGCTTCGTCTATTGTTGCTCGTTGGACCGTGCTTACAGAGCTGTTTCCTGGCAACGCGTTCATTGTATCTGTTACAACAATAATAAAATAGGATTGCTATAACCTAAATTTTTGTTGCTGTTGATAACCCTGGGGAATCCCTGAAATACAAACACGGCCATGGTTTTCAGTGTAATATAATACATTTATTTAAGCACCCCAAAAATATCACCGGCATCAGCCACCTCGTCAGTCAGGTTCCTGTCTCCTACTCTATGTAACACGACACTTATGTTTAGGCAAACCACAATCAGCGTAAAAAGCTGGATGTGTTAGAAATGTCTTGCGAGACCGTACACAAACATGTAGGAAATTCTTCGAATCCTTTGTATTTTTCCTGTCTCTTCAAAATGTCGTACAGCTAGCAATATTTTTGTGTGAAATTCTTAAATATTTGGACTTGTGTGTATAAATTGGAACGACCGTGGTAGAGTTTAATCCTTAGATGTAAGATGGATGGGTGCGAAACAGAAAGCAAGAACTCGGCCCAACTTCAGAGGGAGGAATTTCTCCGTGCAGGGACATTCTAAAAACAAACTTGGTTTGGCATAATCACCCCCATAGGAATCACCCGTGCTACATTTTTCATAACGAAAAAGAAAATGAAGACAACGTAGGTCTTGCAAAATGGAGCTACAGAAAGAGGTTCCTACGTGGGTCCCCTGAGGAATAGCTTTGCTTTTCGAACGTTGTAAACATATGAAAGGGAAGAACATGATTCGGCACTATTCAGTACGACTGTGTTTTGTTAAGAATGGACACCGTGTAGAGAATCTTGAACAGCGAATCCAGTAATAGTTACCGTTACACAAAAAGTTGTTGATGGCGTTAGTTCTTGGAAGGGCGAGTTTCTTCTCTTCGAATATTGTCGCATACCATATTCAGCATCGATTTCGTACAGAGAAAGACTGCTTGGGACCATATTTGAAGCATGTAGAGAAATGTATCAGCGCTCAGGAAGCAACTCCTTTGGAATTAAACCTTCGTTTGACTAAGCACATACAAATGTACTGTTAAGTATACAATGCGTATAATGGATGTTTTCTTGAATATTTTGTGGTGAATTTAAATATTAAACACACAAGACTTAAATATTTCCTGAGATGAGTAATATGATAAGAATTTTAACCTGTAAAACTAGCAACACCCAGGCATTTTTAATCCTTCAAAGAATGATTTTCTTTCCAATTTTATATAAAGATTCAGTTCGTACTTCACAGGAAACTTATTTCTTCTCCGCTACAAAAACCAGGTGGTTAATTCTGTTCAGGAAAAGAAATCGCTGTTTATTGTAAGAACCATAAGAAACACATAAATACACTCTGTGCGCACAAGGCACAATTTTACTATATCAAAGAATTTGATACATATAGTAACCACAGAGCATTAAAGGATTAATATTTGGTTATCCATTGAAGAATGATATTCTTGTGGCCGAAACATGCCGGGATGTTAATAATATCTGATCGGTAAAACGGAAATAAATTCTTATATTTGATTGGCGACTTCAAATTTTATTTTAATATTTTACGGGGGGCACGATAGCGTAATATCTTGAGGCACTATGCTACAAGCCGTAAGGTCGCGGGATCGAATCCTGATGAAGAGGATTTTTTAAATTTACCCAGTCCTTCCTACCACACTATGGCCCTGGGGTCGACTCTGCCTCTAACAGAAATGAGTACCAAGAATATTCCTGGGCGTAAAGAGCGGCCGGCACGTAAGGCTGACAACCTCACCACCGTCTATGAGCCGATTGTCTAGTAAATGTGGGACCCTCAACGTCTCACAATCCTATGGGCCTTCACACTCTGTTACAGGAATAGCTTTACTTAATTTTACATTGATATTGATACTCGTATTTCATATATGCTAGTCAAACAAAACCAAGTTTGCTGCATATGTAAGATACAAGAATCGAATCTTTGGGTGGGAACATCTCCACCCTCAGTCCCTTCGAGTGAACTTCCTGTAGGTTAGGACCATGAAACAGCGAAACTTCTTTCCACAGCAAAATTCGTATTCCTTATTGAGTGCATAAGTTATGCAGTAAATATTCTGTATGATGACTGGTGAATGAAGTAAAAAGAAGAACTCGTGATATAATTTAAATTGCTGTCGAATGTTTGAAGAGAGAAACTAGGAAAAATGTAATTTTAACTCGGATAATCGATGTCTGGGGCTGTGAAATGAATGCAAGTTCTCGTATTCACAAAGTTGTGTTAATTATGCAATTCTAACAATTTGTGTTTTACCACATCCCTGCAGATTGATCACTCATAATATTATTGTCGTATCGTTCCTCGGCGTAACCGTCCGCGGCGTAAAAATGTCAATTAATCTCCATCTAGTATAGAGTTCAAAAATAGTGGACTTGTACCACTTTTCACTCACGTTTATTCACGGTGTTTTATTTACTTAATGAACACAGAGACGTCCTTACTAGTCTTCTTCAGAACCTATATAACCCTCAAGCTCGCAGCCAACTGTATCAATGTAGCCTGCTGGATAACCAGGGAATGGCAGTTCGATTCCCTTTAAGGGCAGAAAATTTTCTTTGTCTATAGGGACCAGGTTGACACCGAGGCCCATCCAGTTGTCAGTTGAAAAGAGTTCTGCACAGGCGGCTGTGATAGGAGCACCTGAGCACGTGAAGCTGAGGAATCTCCCTCGGTAAAAGCTGTAGGCTGTGACAGACTGAGGTCAATAGTATTTGTGTATCTGTGATCTGTAAAGTGTAGTTCCAGTGGTGTGTGCAAGTGATCAATAAATCTATTCATCCAGTCAACAAACCGTCTATAAACGCACACCTCCAAACACGTGACCAGTGAGAGAAATGAGAGCAACACTAATTTCTGGCCTGCAAATGAGGAAAAAATTTGTCCAGTTTTGGTCGACTGAATAAGACCATTCCTTATCTCGTCGACTAGTGTTTGATTACGGCACAATATCGAATGTTCTACAAAAGAGCTAAGGAAAACATAACATATAAATATATTAGAACATTGCGGAAGTTATATTTGTTGACATCACAAGTAAAAGCACAGCAGGCACTTTACTGTGTTTCTCTTATCTGGCTTTAAGACTTCGTTAGTTTGCTTTGAAAGAAAGTCGTAAGTGAGTTGAGAATGAAGTTTGGGAAGCTTTTCATTTATATGCAGCCGTCACAAATAAAGGAGGAAGCAGCTTCAAGGAACTCTAGTGAATTCTCGTCATAATTGCTGAGACTCTAACCGCCCGGGCCAAAAACAACCGTAAAATTTGCCCTCGAAATGACACTTACTAGTCCAGTTCCAGTGTTGTAGAGAGGACAGCATCCATTTCAGGAATGCTGTGATAATCACAGACGGAGTTCACAGGACTTACTGGATAAAGGAAAAAGAAGTCATTAATTGACTCACCAGAAGAAGTCTGAAGATATTGTCGGTGATCAAGTAGAAAGACAATCACAAGTGAAGGGTGAAATAGTTCCCACTGAAGGGGAAGGATGATAGAACTACCCCTTGTGTTCCAAAATGAAGACAGGGAGAACTTAATGAAGACAACCCTATCTTTGACAAGAAGAGAGAATTGCTAGGAGACTGTAGGTGATGTAGCCTCTTGTGCAGGCAGTGTCGGACTTAGAAATATTGGGAATTGTGTTCTGTCAACCATCCACTAAGCACGTATGAAGTCAATGTGCAGTAATGTTTTAAAATTCTTCAAATTTTGACTTATGAAATACTTTTTCTACATGACTTCATTTTTATACTATTGCTGTTTCAAAGCAAAAAGATGCTAGTACTAGTTGAACATTATGCATATGTATTCACTTCAAGCTAATTTAGAACATAATATCTCAAATGTTCTAAAAAATGTATCTATAGATGTATGATTGCTACTCAAGTCTAGAACTCTCACAAAGAGTCAGATATGACATTTCTCCTTGTCATTATTCATATTTGATATTAATAACAATGGTCCAAATGTTCCCCGAAATTTATTCCTCTTTTTCATATTAAGTGGTGCTCTTGTCACAACGGCATGGCTCCCTTCAGGAGAGGGTTGGAGGAAGCAACTTCTAGATATGGAGGCTTACTGAATAAGCAACAGCGGGCAGTCAACCAGAAGGCGTCGCGTTGTCTACCTTGCACTGCAAAAATGGAAAGAGAAGAAATTTGTGTTCTTAGTAGTTACCGTAGAAGACCGAAATTTTTTGCGTGAACGGAGAAAAGGACTTAAAAAATGTAACTTTAAATATTAATAGTCTGCATGTCTGGTTCACTGGCATTGGTACAAAGGCTAATATCAATATGGAACTTATATTTATTGGTAGTAGACGGCCGATACAGTGACCACGCGCTCTAAGGCATGAAATGTATTTCCTCTCGAACCCTGGAATCGTGAGTTCGAGTCCAACTCGAGTCATGGATATCCGTCTGCATTTATTCTGTCTTTATGTTGTCCTGTGAAGATAGCGGCCTTGCATTAGGCTGATCCCCCGCCCAAGAAGTCCTACCTATGTCTAAATTTAAGAAACTGAATTGAAATGAAGAGTTTGAAGGAAGCCCCATGCTCCAATTCGGAGCAACAGGAATAGGTAGATAGGTAGGTAGGTAGGTAGGTAAATAAGTGACTTAAGATATGTTGGGAATTTTCCATTTATAGATGTGGAAAAGGGTTATGTATCTTCCATCATAGACAGACCTCTGTACATAAGGTAATTAGATGAGGAATTAAGGAGACTGAACTTGTAACAGAAGCAGATCTTCGATATTGCCCCTTGTAAATGTAATGCAATCGACATCCGTAAATCTACTTGCCAAAATTTATCGTCAGAAGTGGGTTATTGATCTAAGTAATTATTGATGTATAATTTTGTTTCCCCTCACTATATAAATCAGTGCATTTTGTAAAAGAAGGCGCCACAAACACTTTCCATTACTTTTCGCTTATTTATGCACTGCTATATGTGATTATTTGATTAATTTAAGAAGTACTCTTCATAAAAACCACCCTGTAGGTATAATTGGAAACCAGTAAGAAATTCAGCTATAAGAATGACTTATTGTTACTTCTTTCGCTTTGCTACAAAACAGGATTTGTAAATTTGGACAAAAAGAGACTACAGTGCCTCACAACATTACGTAAGTTACACATTATTAATCCTTCACTGTAGTAACCCCTTGTGTTTTGTACATCTCTTCTTACAATATCACTACACGGATATCTTCTTTTTCAAACCCACTGAATGTTTCGGTCTTATTTCTGGGTCACTTGCAGATGGTATACATACTTAAATATCAAACATCATCTATTAGAATATATCCTTTGGAGATTCAGATGTTTGATGTCTAAATGTGTATACCACCTGGCCATGACCCACAATAAGTGTCTAAAGGCGCAGTGGGTAAGAATAAACAATATTAATACCAGATAGTTGTTTTGATAATGTAAGACTTATATTAGTATTATCATATATGAGGGGGTTCCTTGACGAACAGTAACGGGTTTTGGATTGGATGAATGGCTTTATTGGCACTGCTATTACAATTGCAACCAACTATAACAGCTCGCAATCCATGACTCTCTCTAGACTCGCTCCATTCCTTACTGGACTACATGTTTCTTCTCTTCTGCTGCGATTGCCTGGGTTCAGAGTCGGACACTTCTTCGGCTTCCGTTGTCCGGTTGTTAGCACTCCACAGCTGAACATTAAACTCTCTTATTGTTGCCGAATTACGACTCTCTTGAACTGAACTAACTTCCAGGCTAACCGAATACAACTCACCATATCTTGCAGTTCCTTTGTGTTTGCATCCGTTGCTACAGAATCTTGCATTCCGAAATGTGGTCCAGCAATGGATTGTTCTGCAGCTGTTCATTGCAATGGCAATACGCTTCCCGAACTGTTACCTAGCAATGGTCATATTCGTCACAATATAATTAATCGTCAATTTAAGGAAGAATTCATTACACGAGGTAAGATGTTCATAAATATGTAGTCAGCAATGGTTACCTAAGAGTTTGTGGCAGTGGTTGATTCAATGCAGGACCATCAGTATTACAAACATGTCGGACGTTGTCCACAATCTGAGGTACCATTTTATTTCAGACATAATACTCCTCACTCTGCCGCTGTCTTCATATCATTCGTCTTCACAGAACCTGACTGGGCCGTCGCGCACATCTGGCCGTTAGAGCACAATTTGGCTATCACAGCGACCGCGCGGTCTAGGCATGAACTGTCCACACTCGTTCGAACACTGGGACCGTGCTTTCGAATCCCACTCAAGGCATGGATGTCTGTCTGCGTTTATTCTGTGTTTGTGTAGGTGGCACACATGCACAGGGGCTGATAACCCGTGCAAGGAGACTTACTGACTGTCTTAGGATTAAGAAATTGAAATGAAACAAAAGGTTTCACAGATGTCTTCTGCTCCAGGTAGGAGCAACTGGACAGAGAGAATGTGCATAGACTAGTAAAGTAAAGTAAAGTAAAGTAAAGTAAAGCTCCCCCTGTAACAGGCAGTGAAGGCCCATAGGGCTGTGAGACGTTGAGGGTCCCACATTATCTAGACAATCAGCTCAAAGATGGCGGTAAGGTTTTCAGACCTGAGCGCTGGCCTCCATTTACCCCCAAGAATATTCCTGGTGCTCGTTTCTGTTAGAGGCTGAGTCGACCCCAGGGCCATAGTGCGGCTGGAAGGATTAGGCTAATTAAAAAAAAATTATGAAATCATCGGGACTTGAACCCAAGACCTTCTGGCTTGTGGCATAGTGCCTCAACCAACTACGCTACGGCTGCTTATAACATTCCGCGTTCTATTCCAAACTTTGTTACTACTATCGAAATAAGATGTAATAAGACCTGCCATTGTAACCACAAAAAATTGTCTGAAGTTTAGAGTAGACTTTACAGCCACTTCTGAACCATATGCCTTTATGTAGGCATATCAACTACACTTCCGTTAACGTTCGGCGTAAGACGGCTGGGCGAATGTTTAATAATGTTATCAGGCTCCAGGTACTTTATCTGCTTAAAGAAGGCCTGAGGATTTGTTGAAGTAGACCCTATGTGATATCCCTCGCTTTCAATACTGAACAATCCTATTCAGAAAGGCATTTTTGTTGAAAGTTAAAAAAGGGAGGAAAGAAAATCTTTCCTACCGACGACTTTCCTTTCGCTTTCAGTCCAACATTGAGTGAAGAGAAGGTAAAATCGATTCCATCCATGTCACGTGGACGTTAGAACGACCGTCATTGTCACGTGTGTGAGTTAGCCAAGGTGCGGGTTGAAACCAGTGATGGATTTTCAAAGAGACACGCTGAATCTAATTATACACGTAACCTCACATTATGAAACTGTTTGCACCACCTGAAAGCTTAGACCCAATGCAAAAAAAAAAAAAATGAATTGTGTGGAACTTGTAAAGCTATGTACAAACCATTACGGTCGGATATGCTGCTTACTCTTATTGATGACAACATTATGGCTTATAACACAGGAGAGAACATGAGAACTCAACAGGAAAGGACGCTTAAAGACTGATTTCGAGAGAAAGATTATTTTCAAATTCGATGCAAGATTTTTTCTGTTTACTGCAATAAATTTTTCATGAAGGAACAAACTGTAATAAAATTCGATTCTGAAGGCTCTAACATTAAGATAAAATTGTAATTTTAATTTTCAACTGTAGCAATTGTGGAGTTGTATCAGCTAGAGGAATGAAATATGATTGAGTATTAAGATAAAATTACCAAAGTAAAATCACGAAACCGTCTTCGATGTTTCTCATATACAACCTTACAGAGAAATATGACTCCAAGAAAACAAATTACACAGAAAAATAAGGCGATGTCCATTTTAACTTGTATCAATAACTTTTCATAATTTGGCCTATAGTTAAGGTTCCTTTAAGAGATGTCGAAATACTTTTCTAGGGATGATAAATTCAGTATGCGAAATCTATTTTCAATAGTGTAGAACTATCGTAATAGGGCTATGAACCTGCACGTAGACAACTGCAGCGAATTAAATGCCCGCTTAACTTAAACATTTCAGTAAGTCACTTCCATACAAGAAGCTCTGTGACCTTACGTCACAATTTTTAGTGTATTTCATAGCTGAGTCGCTATAGCGACGGACTACGGACTGAACGGTCGGAGTTTGATTCACGGCAGGGGAAGATATTTTTCTCTTCACCATAGCATCCAGATCGGCACTGGGATCCACCCAGCCTCCTATTCAATGGGTATTGTTGTTTTTCCTTTCGGGGATAAAGCGGTCGGGGCGTGAAGCTGGCCACTCATATCCATCTAGTGTCGAGGACAAAAATGGTGTTCTACCTCCATGTCTTTATGGCATAATGTTTAATTAATTAATCACAGGAACAACTTCATCTTTACCCAGTCTAGAGAAAGGGATGTTAAGCAAATCTGAGTCGATGCTAGTGAGGTAACCATTGTACAATAACAACGGATATATAAAAAATTAACATGAATTCAGGGGCACTCTTTAGTGTAGTTGGTTGAGACACTGTACTACAAGCAGGAAGGTCGCGGATTCTAGTCGCGATGAGATGGATTTTTTTTTTTCAATTTACCTGATCATTCCAACAGCACTATGACCCTGGGTTCGACTCAGTCTCTAACAGAAAAAGCACCAGGTATTTTCCTGGAGGGGGGTAAAGGGAGTAGATATCGTGTTAACCACGTTTCGGAGGAGCATGTCTCCTCCATCTTCAGGGTATAAGAAATCCACAAGCGATGAAAGAGCGTGAGCAGGTGGCCGCAGAAATAAAATTTTCTTGGTTTTTAGTAATTACAGTTCTTATAGAATAAGAAATTGGATGTGTACTGCTTGTTGCAGACTGATCATCCAAATTAACTAAAAAGTATCAGATCTGTGGTAGTCTATAAGATTGTAAACTTTCTCGCCTTCAGATATATTACTGATAGAAAACTTAACCGTAATCTGCCGAAAAATAGAATTGTAACAGTAAAGCTTTGGGTTCAATTCTAGAGGTTCCCGTTTCAATTCTCGGCCTAGAGAGCTGCTGCATTCGCAAACGCCTTTCCTGGTGTTCAGTAACACCTTCAGGAAAATGAGGGGGCCACGTCGTTTGCAATTAAATATACCATCACCCTATTCGACGCTAAACAACCTGATCTACAGACAGCGAACTAAAACAAAAAATAGAATCAAAGTCGAAATAGTCACCATATTGCGTAAGAAGAAACATGATAATGTTATAATATATATTTTTAAAACAGAAAGATGTCAGTGTACTTTATCAAATCGTCACCTTGTTGCATTCTTCATGTTAAAATTACTCGCCTGAAAATATATTTACGTACCTTTCCAACAACTCACTTTCACAACTTTATCTAAGGACGAGGCCTTATATGACTAATGTTTTAGGTGTTATCAGGCATGGGAAATTAATGGTTATTTTCAATTTTCAAATAGGGAACAACGCACAAATCACTGTCAGATAGTAAGTGCTCTTCTTATAACTCTGAAGAGCTAAGGTAGGCTTATAGTAAACTAACCCTATAGAGCTGAGTTAATAGCCTCTCAAATGGTCAAGAAATTCCCTGACTTTTACAGAGAACATAGTGTTATTATCATGTTCACAGGATTTTGGTATTGAATTATTTGTTCAGCCACATTTCATGCTCTTATATCTTATACAACTACATAACAGCACATCCTGGACTACAGTATTTTCATTATCACCCCTTGAGAACTTCAAATCATTTAGGGTGGTGTTCAGAAATTTATTTCCGGTAAAACAATTGAATATAATTGACATTTTTTGTTACGGATTTTCCGCTCTAAGAAAATTTAGACCTATGCGGCAAGATAATATTGAAATGGGTCTTAGGGAAATAGCATGGGGTGGTACAGACTGGACCCACGTGGCTCAGGATAGGTACTAGTAGAAGGCTCTTTCGGACACGGTAATGAACCTTCGGGTTCCATACAATTCTGTGGAGTTTTAAGGTAATTCTCAAGAAGGACTCAGCTAAAGGGAGTTGCATAGTTGGTAACGTATATTTTGCCAGACTCGGTGTTATTTTGAGAGTTGAAGTGAAATACGTCGTGATTACTCCTCATGACTTTCATTTGACAGTAAACGAATTTGAAAAACACCCAATAAAGAATGATTTAAATACTCCGTCTTATAAGTAACAACATAAATTTTACAGAAACCATATCTTTCTGTACATAAGCACACTAATATGAAGGACACGACTGTAACTATTCAAACGGTAACTGTGGAAAGTTGTGTTTAAATTTCGGATTCCATCAGGTTTGAGCACCTTCAGAACTTGACGCTTCCCTCTTACAATATTACACCTTCGAAAAAAAACATAAGGAGCAACCTTCGGTTTCTGCATTCCCTTGTATTTATTACAGATGGAAATACTTTGATACACTTTTTGATATATTAAAATGAGACTGTTTAAATCTGTTGCTAGGATACGACCAATGAAGACTGAGAACCTCAGTATGTTTGCAACGGTGAACTGCAAAATGTATAGATCAGCGTTAGTGCTGTCTTGTCTGTAGTCCCGAGTTGTGTGAATAAGGTTTCGATAAATCCAATCATCCAGTCCAAAACTCGTCCACAAGCCACGCGCAACCCCCTGCACGTGTCAGTATGAATAAGGGACCAGGATCAAGGGAATGAAATTACAACGATTCAGTAAACTGATATTTAAAAGCTGTGTATCTGAAGACGAGCCAGTAACCCGGGTCAAAACACGTAGTGGAAAATAAATCTTATCGAATATTAAATAGTTTTATTCGATGATAGTATGAAACGTTTCCACTTGCTATGAAAAAATTGACTAGTGAGAAGATTTTGAGCTCAGTGAAATGATGCTGCAGGAATTTGAAAACACGTGTAAGCCTATATAGTTACAAATATGGACTGGAAATGACTGTTTCGTAAAATAAGTAATTAACAGAAGAATTGTTTATGAGGACTGAACACAATTTAGTTATCGTGAGGTGTGTGTACAGGGACGTTTATATCCTCATACGATTTTTCATATGAATATCCCAAACTTAAATACCTCTCTTCTAGTGCATGGTGTTGTCCTCTCTTATAGCAGATGTACTACTGAAAGAGAGAACGCCATGCGGTGATGGAGGCAAGGAAGCACAAGCAAGGGACAAAACGTAACCACAACAACGGGTTTACGTATAGAAAATAACAGGCCGCTACAATACAAATATCTAAGGAAGGGATTGAAATATATATTTGGACAAGCGGACGACGTCCTATTGAGGTGTAAAAGAGAAATTTACAAAAATTTGAGGAAAAGATATTTAACAAATTTGTAAAGAATTTTAACAGAAGTGAATTACAGCGCATTTTAATGTAAATAATGTTAGCTAGATTGTTATTATAACATTTAAAATCTTTACATTTTGCAGTTATATGTGAAGTGATTGATTGACATTCAATACAGCATAAGAGTTTTGGCAAATTAAGACACCTGATGATGGCCGGCTGGGTCCGAAAAATGTTGTGAAGAAGGAAGTGAAAGGGAAAGAATAAAAGTAGTTGCATTGTTGACGGAACTGTGTAAGAATTCTTAACATTATTGTGTGACCTTAAACGAGAAGGTGTTTATTGCGCCTTTTCCTAGCTATGCATGTTAACAATATCAATCTATTCCACCAAAATCAAGTCCAGCTGAAGGTTTTAAAATAAAGGTAGATGCGAAACGTCATTACAAATGCAGAAATAAAGCCACTAAAGCGATCTAATAGATGTTCACCTCTATATTTTCTTTAAGTTGAACTATTGTTTCTTGAAATTGGATAACAGGAATTCACTTTGCAGGAAAAGAAATAATATTAATTTGGGTTATTAATACATAAAAATATAAAAGGTATTTAAATTTTCCCAAGTAGAACATGAACAATTTTGGGCTTATTTATTGAGATATCAACAAAACTTTCCATGAAATACCGAAGTCAATTTCTGGATAATAACAAGAAAATGAAAGACTTTCCAGGTTAGTAATTGTCAGAGATATATTTAGAGCATGTATAGTTTAAGTACAGGAAGACGGCATAGATAATAATGACTACAAATTTTTAATTTTTTATCCCTATTTTCCGCTAACAAAAGTAAGAAGACTGGGACATTTCCGCTAACTCCTTTCTTTACATTAAACAACAATAAATAGAAAATTATTGACAAAAATAAAAATAAAAGCAAGAGAGTCGCACATTATGTGAACAGTTAAATTATTTATTGTGCAGGAAATGAAGTCTCTATGCCATTTGTGCAAGGCACATTCTCTATTCACCCAACGCAGAACAAAATTAATTTCATTCAGTTCTTTATATTACGGATCTCCAAAGTCATGTTCCATTCATGTATAAGCTTATCATGCAGATTTCACAATCGATGGCAGATATTACCCCGAGGAAATATATGTCAGGTTACTCGGTACCACATTGCTATACAAAGATCTCATCGCATGTTCATATCATGGGCATCATTAATACAGATAAAAAATATGGCACGTATTGGTGTAGAGTATATAATTGTGGATTGATAAGGGTATAATTTAAAATCAGTTTTACATACAATGCAAGAATTTGCAGTTTGAACCCTTTAAAACAGAGTTTGTTATAAATAATGTAAGACAAATCAGTTCGTACCTCACAGGAAACATGTTGCTTCTCCTTTATGAAGATCAATCGGTCTCTCTTTGCTGTGAGAACCATACAGAACATAGAGTAACCACTTTGATTTGAACGGTTAAACGGATCTTAAAGCAAGAGTAAGTGAGGGTGCGAAAAATGAATTCGACATTCAAGGGATGGATCTAATCAGGGGTTCTTAATACCAAGGCAGTAAACATTCAGATTTTGAAGGGTAATATTTTACCAGTTTAGCAGGTTATCAGCTTCCAAGTTAGTAATTTTATTTTGTTACTACAGATCTCAGTTGAAGCATTGCCCGTGAAGCAAGTCTAAGACGACCTGTAATATGACATGATTTCTTTGACTTTGCTTTCAGACGACAAATCCAAAAAATAAAGGTGGATATTTTCAGTAAAATTTCCCGTAACTGACAAGATTTTACCCTTTTAAAATAAGTCCATATACATCATATATGCCAGGCACAATAAATCACTGTAGGTCGCGGTGCAAGGGCCAAGAAGGCCCACCCCTTATACATTCATTCATCATATATACTTAATTTCAGAAATTTGTAGACGATTATAAATTTCTGTTATTCTTATCGTGTTTTATAATTACTACCTACCTACCCACNACAGAATTTCTTGTAATTCAGTAATTTATAAATTGTTACACTAGAGGAAGCCAATATACAGCCACATATTGAAGTATAATGCCATTAAAAAACTTAATATTATAATAGCTCAAATATCACAGGTGGAAACTACACTAAGGGATTTCAGACTTGTGTCACTATACTTGTATTTTTATCCTAAATTTCTGATTTAATGGGAAACATGTATGTAGAGGCGAGGTAGAATGCATATTAGGGTCCAACTAATCTGAAAAATAATAAAAATTATTTAAAATTCCCTAGTAGCTGTAAGTTCATGACATAAAGATATGAAACAGATGTTTTGAAAATGTGGCACAGTTCAGATATTTGGGAACGATAACAGAACTAAATCTGATTCAGGAGGAAATTAAGAGGCGATTGAACTCGGGTAATGCTTGAAACCATTCAGTCCAGAACCTTTTGTCTTCTCATCTGCTGACCAAAAACATAAGAATTAGAATATACAAAACTATAATTTTGCCTGTGGTTCTGTATGGGTGAGAAACTTGGTCTCTGACTTTACGGGGGGAACATAGACTGAGGGTGTTTGAGAACAGGGTGTTGAGAATATTTGGACCGAAGTGGGATGAAGAACAGGAGGTTGGAGAAAACTGCATAATGAGGAGCTTCATAACTTGTACTCTTCTCCAAGTATAATTAGAATGATCAAGTCAAGGAGGATGAGGTGGGCAGGTCATGTAGCACGAATGGGGGAGACAAGGAATGCTTATAGGATATTGGTGGGAAAGCCAGAAGGAAATAGACCACAAGGAAGACCAAGGCGTAGGTGGGTGGACAATATTAGAATGGATCTCGGAGAGAGGGGATGGGATGTTATGGATTGGATAGATCTGGCTCATGATAGGGACCAGTGTAGGGCTCTTGTGAACACAGTACTGACCCTTCGGGTTCCATAAAATGCTGGGAAGTTGTTGAGTAGCTGCAGAATTGGCGGCTCCTCCAGAAGGGCTCAGCTCCATGGGTAAGTAAATAAGTAAGTTAGTAAGTAAGTAGTAGCTGTAAGTGATGATTCTGCATGGTAGATTTAAGTTTTGTTTTATCTTGTTTCCTTAAAGAAACGACGAATGGAATTGTCTGGATCCGCCACTGCCGTTTGAGTATCAGAAGGAAGAACGAGTGAGCGCTGAGTGAGGGTGGACGGACGTAGAGGTTGGGGAGTTGAAGAAGAAATGGTGTGAGCGAGGAAAAGGAGGGAGGAAGAAGAGAGAAAATTGAGCGTCGCTCGCGGATTGTGATTGATTGTGTTCCGTCTCCGGAAACAGCGGCAGGGGTACAAGCGACGAGGGAAGGAGAGGCGTGGAGAAAGATAAGGGAATCATGCCACCCAATAGGATGGGTAAAATCCAACTTGAAACATACAGGCCTAAAATAAGTTTTTTCGTACGTAAATTTAAGAAATTTCTTGTAAGAATTTGGTTACAGATTGAGGTTGTGTCCGATTTTCCGGGTTACATTTTTCTTGCGCATTTCAGAATCAGTTTATAATGTGCTGAGAAATGAAGGAATATATGCCTAATTTATATAAGAGCCTAGGCCCACATTTAAATCATTTAGGAATAGAAATTGATTTATGCAAATGATTTAGGCCCACAGTTATATCAAGCATTTACGAATTCATCCTGCCCATAACTCCGTTACGAAAATAATTTTAATTTGTTAATGCCATTCCAAAAGAAGCCTATCTGAAACATTTCTAAAGGGTTTGTCCACTGTCAATATAGATGTACTATTGTGACGAGACGTCAGTATATACCTAGTTCCCACAACTTTTCTTTTAGTTTAAATTCCTTAGGAGATCACCATGCTTTCTGTGTGTCAGTGAGTATCACCTTATCAACCGTTGAATGCCTGAAACTATTTTTATAGAACTTTCTATTTACATCATATTACCTGAGCCAATCTGACCGGCGTACCTCATAAACCCCTCCCACTAATCTTTGTGCCGGTATGTGTAGCCCCCTATCGTTGCCAGGAAACGGCTAGGCAAAAATGTTGCCGTGACAATGAATACACAAGCAAGAATAAAAGAATATTCGATGTCTTGTTTTCTGTGTTGTCCGTGTCTTATCAAAGGAAAGTATGAGATTCGTTCTTTCCAGAACTTCTTGATTGTCTTTTTATTACATCCTAATTATGTTCGTTCATTATGTATTAAGTGTTTTCTCTCAATATGTTATCATCAGTAGCTTATGCCAAAGAACATTTAACGCAAAGCGGCCTCCGTAGTCTAGGGGTAACGTTCCCACCTCGTGACTCAAGGTATGCGGGGTCAAACCCGGCGGAGGTCGTGGAATTTTTAAGGGCGGAAAAATTCAGGAAACAAGTCGTCCGGGAGGGACTTTAAGCCTTGGGTCCCGTGTCGTAGCTTTACGGCACGCAAAAGAACCTCATGTCTCAAGGGGACTTCTGAGCCAAATTCAGGACATTTCCCGCCCAATAGTAGTCTCTAACGCCTCTGGTAGATGGGGGAAGCAGCGAGATACGGCTGAGCCAGTAGAGGGCGTACTCGCTGGCTCAGTCGGGACTGATGGCACGCACCAGTACCGGTAGGGTATAGAGACTGGTAGAATATCACAGGGGGACGCACAATGGACCAATATCTGGTCTAAGTGAATGGGGAAACCCACCCTCTCCAATAACAACAACAACATTTAACGCAAATATATAGAAAATATTTGTTGGAAGCTTGCGAATGATTTGATTACTGTCTATTTCCGAATCTTATCCACCTTACAAAGTTCTGCTGTTCTTTCATCAGGACCTTCATAAGTCCTGCTGTGTTTGGGACTATTTCCACTGACATACTTTGTAACCGAAAACTTTCCTTATATCCTCTCACTAGACAGCGCACAACGTAGCTAATATATTTAATTTTTATAATTTTATCTGTTTCGTATGTGTTAAATAAAGTAAAGTAAAGCTATCCCTGTACCAGGCCGTGAAGGCCCATAGGGTTGTGAGACGTTGAAGGTCCCACATTATCTAGACAATCAGCTCAAAGATGGCGGCAAGGTTGTCAGCCTTACGCACCGGCCGCGCTTTACCCCCCAGGAAAATTATTTAATTATTTCCTGGTATTCATTTCTGTTAGAGGCTGAGTAAACCCCAGGGCCTAGTGCGGCTGGAAGGATTAGGTCAACTGAAAAAAATACAATGACCTCATCGGGACTTGAACGCCTTCCGGCTTGTAGCGTAGCACCTCAACCACTACGCTACCGCATGCCCCCTCAGAAAGGGGAAATAGGGGTATACAAATTTTTCGTAGGAAAGTGTGAATGAAAGAGCATATGTAATTTTTACCGTCAACGCAACAATACTTTATTATTTATTTATATAGCACGTACTACATGTTTCTCACACACTATTACCGAATGAAACAGACCAGTAGGAATATCTACGCGTAGATGGTAGAATAATTATAAAATAGATCTTAAAGAAATAGGCTGGGAGGATGTGAACCGGATTAATGTGTGTACACATCAGAAATGTGCCTCTATGTACACGGGAAATAAACCTTAAGTTCCAAAAAGAGCTTCCAGTTTCTTGACTAGATGAACAGCTATTTGTTTCTCAGGTAGGAAGCAGTTCCACAGACTTACGTAGTTAAGTTATTTATTTGTCTCTTCCTGTAGGACTTCAACAAATCAGGACTAGACTTATCTTCATTTTGTTTTGCTTTCCACTTGGCGCACGAAGCCATCTGAGATCCAAGGATTAAGGGAAACAAAATATGACGTTCAAATTACTTCTGAATATTCAAATTTCGCTTTTATTTTTAAATAAAAATTAATTAAATTATTTCAATTATTTTATCTTTTGAAGATGATAAAGGGACAAAGAACTGAAATGTAGAAAATGGCTCTGAAACATAACAGAAATACAACTGCTAAGCCCTACTACAAATTATAGAATTGCGTGAACACGGTGAATATATCCACAAGTATGATACCGGCTTACACTCATTCATAATTTTGTTTCCCTATCAGGGCAACTACACAAACGTAGCATGTGATAGTAAGCTGTTACACCTTACTAGTTTTCTCAATCATTATTAGCTTGTAAATTAATTAGAAAGGAAATGTTCCAATCCAAAGTGGACTGAGGGCTGTGAACCTTCAAGAAAAAAAAAGTAAATTTTGCACCCTCGCCCCACCTCTGAACCCCCGACTTCGGCCATTCCTTGTAAATAGCGAGACGGAACGTGGAACCGATATTTCTTGTTATAGCCCTATTCAAAATTCTGGTGTCATTAGAAAGAGATTTTAAAAATGACCATGTTTTTGATAAGGTTATTATTATTATTATTTACGTCATTATTACTCTATTATAATTAGGTTTTTTATTATCATTTTCTTTCTTTTCTTCCATTGACGCTACAGCCCTCATTTGGGCCTAGGCTTACCTCCATGAAACTTTCGTTTAACTTCGGTTTACTAGAT
>NW_019718619.1:1583130-1622510 GCF_002891405.2 Cryptotermes secundus | reverse complement strand
CTTGTAATATTATTAAACAAAATTTTTTCTCTAAGTCATATTTTACATTACACGCAGTACCCTCTTACTTATTAAAATATTAATTATATTCAGTACAAAAATATATACATCCAATCCCCCATACGCCTTCATAACCTAGTGCTTAATTAGGTAAACACAAGGATATATTTTTACCTTCCAAAAATATAGACACTTATTTCTTTCCTAGCCTCTTAACGAAATTTTCACATTGGTTAATTGAATTATTATTATTACTACTATTATTGAATGATGTAATTTTATTTCGTCTTTTTGTTCCTTTACTTTTTACTTGAACCTGCTCAGTAACTGGCTAGCGGACTGTTAAGTCAGAACTTAAATAAAGAAAGAACTGACCAGTTCTGAATTGAATTGAATCATCACAGTTTGAAAATAGGTCACCCGGTAGCCCGAGGCAAGTTTGTTTCACGAGTTGGCTAAGAATAAATTACGAGTCACTTACATTCACGGATTCATTAAGAAACACACTTTTAAAAATTATTGTTTAATATCTTGGTTGTAGTTTTCAGCTGCTTTCTCATATGTTGATCGCAGAACAGAAGTGTTCAGTTGTAATTTCACACAAATACAAATGGACAGATTCGTGTAATTAGTGTAATTTCATAGGTGTTGTGATAATGATGCGTAAATTAATACCCTAATAGAAAGCTAAAATTTACTTTTAAAATAAGTCATTTTTCAAAAACTTTTTGGTGACAAATGAATGTTCAGTTACACAAGTAGGACTTGGCATTTTTTCGATCACACATTATCAACAAATTCCTTTGAAATCAAGTTGCGAATATTTAGGTTCGAAGCAATACCATCAAATTCCTCCTTACTTTTGGAGAATGCTATGGTCTTCAGGGATTGCATCAATGATGGTGATGATGATGATGATGATGATGATGGTGGTGCTGTTATAGGAGGAATCTTGCTGCACATCTTGGACCAACCAACCAACCAGCCAACCAACCAACCATCCCTCCTCTAGCTTTGCTTGACAGACAGCTCTCTTCAGGGGTGGGTTTTGGAGGAGAGCGACAGGGTAGGTGAGTGGGGGATGATGGGTAACAGAGGGATGAAGAAAGGGACGGATGTGTAGGATTCATGCGGGAGAATGAGAGACAGGGGAGAAAGAGAAGTGTGTCAGTTAGGCAGACAACCACAGCAAAAGAGAGACAGTGGGAGAGGTATATACCAGTTTGTCGTGATGTGTGAGCGAGTATGTGAGAGAGAAAACCGTGTAAAGTGACGAGTTGGATGGCCGTGGCCAAAGAGAGTAGTTAGTCGGTTCGTATATGTTGTTTCAGTCAAACTTCAGCGGGAGGCGCTGAGAATTCTCACACATCGTGCTAGACTTCTGTCGACGACGCTGCTGTCTGGTTGTACTCTCTCTGTCTGCTCGAAACGTGTTGGCATGTGTCGGCTCCCACCTGTTCATTGACATATCTTGAGTGTGGCTTTTTTAACAATTGAGTGTTCTACTACATCAAGATGCTTAATATTGTCCACAGCTGCGTATTTCACGGGAAGTAATGACAACAGTAAGAAGAACTGCATCTTGGAATTCGTATGTAAACATGGCTTAGATACTACAAAGACATTGCTTTACAATAACAAGTCTGATGTTAGTTCAGTTGTAAGGAGGACTGTAATTTTTTGTGGTGAACTTGAAATTTTGAAGAATATTGTGGACCATTCTACAATACAAAATATTACTAAACAGCAACTAATCGGAAAGTGAACACATTTCAGTAACTGGAATATATTTCAGTGTTTATGTGTATGAGAGTTTTAGGTTTAATTTTTATCATCCGAAGGATATGGAAGTGTGATTTCTTGAGGGGAAGGTAAATGTGAAACAACGAAACATATAATTTACATTGAACACACCTCTAATTCATCTTCAGTCATTAGTGGGCATCAATTGTTCCTTCTTTCAGAAGTTGGGGTACAAATAGAGCACGCTGTGAATGTTAGTAGTCACAAACACAACTTGATACGTGTTGGGCATGAAGACATGTTACAAGGTTCTAACGGTTAACGCAAATACACAACTTCCACCTAAAACATTCCTACTAGTTAAAACTTGCGTAGTTTGAAGTCACAATCACCGTCACCATCACTACTACCACCGCAACCTGCCACCCTCTATTAAAAAAGTACCCTTATAAAAAATCCATTCCTCTTCACTCCTTTATACACCACCCAGATCTCAACACAACCAGAATTCAAAAGACAGAGACAGATACTTTAGTTCCAAGTCTCGCCACTCAGTCTGGTGGTGGCGCCATAGTCGTTACATTGTCGAGGTAGCCGAGGGTAATCCATCATGGTCGGTGACGTTGCAACGTTCTAATTGGTCGGAGGGCAGGTCACGTGGTATGCTAATTGGGTGCTGTGGGCGGGAACTTTTTTTAGTTGTAGTCGGAACGTGGAATAGGAGGAGGAGAGATTTTCAACCCAAAAGTAGGGGCGGATGAGGGGAGAAAAATCAGCTGTAGGGGGTTTTCTCTTTTTGATGTGTTGTGGAGAAGGGAGATGATGCGAAGGGTGGAGGTTTTTATGGTGGAACGGGGAGAGACAAAGTTTCTCTTCACTATACTCAAAATCCCCCAAAAGTAAGGCACGGTGATTATCCTACTTCCAGAGCCAGTGAATTTGGAATATTCAGGTAAATAGACAATAAAAAATCGCGAGTGACACGACAGAAAAGAGTGAATAAGCACACAAGAGAGAGAAGACACTAAAAAATAATTCGTACCCTCTCCCCTTCCTCTCTGTGTCGCCAGGCAATTTCTCCTCAGCACTTGAACAGTAAATCTCTCTCCCCCTCCACCGCCATTACCACCTCCACTACTGGGTTCGGTTCCTCCTCATCGAAAACGAACTACACTTCGCTGTTATACGAAGGACAACCCAAACCCTGAGAAAAATTAATGATCATGAGTTCGTTTTTGATGAACCCGTCTTCAGCTACTGTGGCAACATCTTTACCATCATCGGCAGTAGTGCCGCATCCGACATCGGCAACATCTTCGTCATCATCATCACCCTCGTCCTCATCACCGTATCATCACCAGCATCACGCCACGGCAGCCGCTGTTGTAGTAGATCCAAAATTCCCCCCAAGTGAAGAATATAGTCAGAGTAACTACATACCAACTGCAGCTGGTGATTTCTTCAGCACCGGACACCATCACCACCACCATCTTACCCACCATCACCATCACCACCATCAATATGGTTATCATCATCAACATCAGGCAACAGGTACGCCTTACGGTGCTACAACCGCGACAACAGTTCAACTTAATGGAGGTACTGGAGCAGCTGGAGGCTATGGTGGCTATGGGAATTATTATCACCATCAGATACCTCCTCCACCACATCCTCATCACAACACCATTCATCCACATCACCACCCAGCAGCAGCGGTTGCGCTGCCTCCAGAAGCACAGCCACCTCCCTCGATCCAGCAACCTCCACAGTGCGGAATCCAACACCAGCAGCAAGCAGCGGCGACAATTCTTCCAGGACTCAGTGCGAATAGTGTTCCCCAGGCAACGAATGTTCTTGCCAACAATGGAGACCTAAGTCCGTCGTCTGTGGTAGCCGTATCACACCAAGACAGTGAATCATCACCGCCTACTGCAGTTCATCATCAGGTGATACAGCAAAACCAACAGCAGCAGCTGCCGTTGCAGGAGTTGGTTCAGCAGCAACACAGGCTGGACGATGAGGATGACCAAGATGATCTTGATGATGAGCAGCTGGAACTGGATCAGGATGACAGCTCAGAGTCCGGGGATCGCATCATCTACCCATGGATGAAGAAGATTCATGTCGCTGGAGTAGGTAAGTGCAATTTCTGTTATTATTCTAGTCGATTTTCATTTATTAAATTAATGTAATTATAATTATTTCTTCAATAAATAAAACGTGACAGGTTCGGCTGGGCTAGGATAGTGAATTTTGATAATTATAAAGCAACGAGATTTTGTTTACAAAGGATGACATGACAGGTTTATTGACTGACATTAGTTTTATGTATGCGCACCTTCGTCTGCGCAACTACTGGACTGAGAAGTATATGTTCTCTTTGTATTTCCATAAATCTCTTGTGTCATGGGCAGGAATCTTCAACACCAAGCAAAGAGAATTCTTGATACAGACTTACGTAAAGATTTATAAGGTTATTTAAAACAATTTAGAAGTTAATACAAAATTCTGAAAAAATTAGAAAAAAAAATCTTTATTTTTTTTTTATTTTTCTGACTTACTTAAAAATTAATTCTAAAAAAGGATAAATCTTACAGACTTGAATGAGGAGCTGATTGTGTATTATGAAATATGAATGTGCATGAAACGGCCGCTTCATATTTTAAGGTACTGTCGCAACGCTCTCCAGGAAAAACTGGAGGAAATCATTAAAATGTCAGTAATTTTACCGAATGACACTGTCAGGAATGCAGCACACCTGCCCTGTAT
The DNA here is from genome assembly GCF_002891405.2 of Cryptotermes secundus. Taxonomy (NCBI): domain Eukaryota; kingdom Metazoa; phylum Arthropoda; class Insecta; order Blattodea; family Kalotermitidae; genus Cryptotermes; species Cryptotermes secundus. The sequence continues at coordinate 1,617,998 of NW_019718619.1, read as the reverse complement.
TTTGGAGATTACTATTTCAAACCTCTGATCGGAGACCGGTTATCTTCACCAAGGTTCTTTCTGAAAAATTCTGGGATTATATACCAAATTTGGACTCAACGTCTTTCTTTCGGATTCTTTCAAATAAAATTTTTTCTGATTATCCTGTCATTCCGCAACATACAATCTGAGAAACTGAGAACGTTGTTTAATATACAAAGAACATGCAAATAAATTTAAGACATTTTATAGTGGTTGCGGAGTAGAAATGAATTCACGATCTCTCAAATACGACACAGGAATGTTAAACACTGTTCCCTGGCGTTCAATCCCTCGTCGGAAATGAAAATAGGCCCATTATTTACGGATTTCGAAAGCATTGTTCTTACCGTGCTCATATAAATCCAATGTTCGCCGAAGTCTTGGCTGTGCCTTACCCCAGGCCTTTAGGCTCCTTCATCTGACCTCATAATTTGGGTTCAATCCTGGCTGCCTTGATATGAGATCTATCATGGGGGAAGTAGCATTAAAATATCTCTTTGTGTTTTCCCCTGCTAATCATCATTCCATCATTGCAACATACTCATTTATCAATATTATCCCTCTTCGAGTTGCGCTATCTTCCTGACTAAGCAGCGCACCATTGTGTCACCGTCCTTCAAGTTGAGGGTTACATCTTTGAGACAACATTTGGCTGTTTGTAGAGGAAGGAAGTTACTTTTGTAACCTAAATCTTCGTCCGAAATTTAAATGGATCGGAGGCAACTGATTCTGCGAGTAGAGAGTTAGGTTCATAATGAAGTGCCCTAAGGAACAAAACTAAATCCTAAACCATAAAATCTAAAAAACCTTGCACAATTTACTGATTTAACTAAATGTAACTTCGAAATTTTATGTGTCACCATGTAAATATGTTCGAGACTTCTAAACTTACAGCTTAAGCGGAGACAACATTGATGTAAATTTTAGTAGATTTGTTACGGAATCCCCTGATTCAGATCAACGGAAATGGAAAATTTTCAGCCCAATGAGCAATTTACGTTAAAGGATCTGTAAAATCGTGACCTGTTTCATTATGATTGGTACAGACTTGTTTAAACTGGCAAATTCTTTCGGTCCTTCGTGATTTTTATGCCTGCTGTTGCCATTTATGTTAAGGTTTATATATAAAGTAATCAAAAGCTGACTTTTACAGTAACGTGGCGGTCACTGGCGTTTAGAAATCTGGTCCCCTTATTCCAGTTCTTAAAGAAAAAGAGAACTTCGACTCAATAGCGTATAGTTTTCTTGACGTCCCTGACATTGTCAAATATTTTGTATCTTCAGAAACATTTTTCGACTATAGAGATCAGGGAAAATACTACAATTTATATTGCTGAAAATGTTTACATAAATTTTTGTATAAATATTAGTCACATTGTATTTTCTTATTGTTTGTAATTCTACAGATCTGTGATGTTTAAGAATGTTTCGGTTCAAAATAATTCGAAGCATTTTAAAGTACTTAAGCTGCCTGTGCTAGATGCATTGTTCAGTACAAAAGTACAGATAGAGATAATATAATTAAAATATTAATTTAAAAATCTCAGACTTGTATCCATTAGGAGTTTCAGATTCATGAAGGAATACATGGTTTTATTTAGGCCCTATTTTGTTCATATCTTTTTAAAAGTTCTATCTGAATAATTTAAGTATATTGCACATGAAAATTTTCTTATTCATTTTGTTTGGACTCCGCCTTTCTATAATTATTTTAGTTGGTGTACAGTGAACGGCTTCGGAAAACACATCATTCGGCCTATATTTTCGTAAGAATGTGTTCCAGTTTTTTGGAACTTGACAAAGGCCCTATGGAACTTGAGATTCATAATAAATATAGATTATTAATTAGATACTGAAATGAATCTATATTAATAGATTTAGAACTGACATTATTTCAAACTCACTACGACGGGGGTGTAACTTACTCTTTTTAGATCTGTGAACTGAATATATTTCTCAGTAAAACACCTACAGGTTGAGAGGAATAAGAGGGAATATATTCTGATTTTATTAGCGAATTTAGCAATTATATATTTTACAGCTTTCCCAACAGAGGCTGGAAGTCTTAGGGAAGGATACACCCCTTACTCGAAAATGTACAACTATCGACTTCATTAGGTGCCTTGTTGTTTAGAAAATTTAAAATGCATAAATACTGGCAAAATTTAAGCAATACGGATTTCATGTATTATTAAGCAGTAAAGACGCATTATTAAACACGCTTTTTACTAAGTTTATACTTGCAGTATCATTCTTATGCCTCTGTACTACAAGATTGTCTGTCATTCTACTTGGAAGTTCTCTTTAGTAATTCTGTTGACGAGACTTTGCAGTAGAAGGTTAACTCAGTGTAAAGTTAATAAGGACAAAATCTTGCAGAAATATTTTACTGAATATGGGTTGTGCCTTATATCTGTGAATGAATATTAATTTCCCCATTAAAGATGAATCATTGAAAATTAATATAATTTTATCTCGAGTTTCTAGGACAGTGCATTTTTAAACAAATCCATATATTCTAGAACTTAGTTAATCTTATCATCATAAAATTGCTTGCATCTCTTTGTGGAGTTTAACATGCGTACGATTTACTAATAGCAGATATATTTCAAGATTAAAAGTATTATTTAAAAATTAACATTAATAAAATAACAAGACAATGTTTACAAACATAAGCGACCCCAGATCATTAATTATTCAATGCTTTAAGCATTATATGTTATGTAATTTCATGTTAACAAGATATAAATCTTGTTCTGCAATAAATTAATAAGCTACTGTTAAGAAGTTTTGTCTAATTCTCTCTCAGTCATTCCACATTTTTCTCGAAACTTCCCAGGTTACGTCATTAGTGGAAAATTGTAGGAATCATATGTTACGGTTTATAAGGTCATAAGTTCTTTATATACATAGCGAATCATCCAAAGCATTGACCTAGTAATCATAAGAAATATGATATTTTGGAGGTGAAGACAATCACCCCAAAAATATCAATGGTGTTATTGGAATTAGAGCACACAACAGTGAAAGCCGAGAACAATCCAGATTTTGGTCAGGTAAAAACTAGTATTGAATGAAATACTGTGACCTTAAAGAGGAATATTTATTGGAGGGAAAATTAGCTAATAAATCTCTTATTTCTATTGCCTATTATACTAATAATTTACCTGCAGGAATTTTCATACACTGAAAATAATCTGTGTTGATATTGAATCAGATTCTCGTATGTGGCCCTGATATTAAAATAATTAACATTTCTTGTCTTATTTAAACACGTGATTAAACGTGATTCTGTTACGAATTATCCAACAATGTCACTGATTCACCTTCTTACTTGCAATGTGTTCTAAAACTTGTTTAAAAGTTTCTTGAATACACACAATGAGTCTCTTTATTTAAGAGCTTTCTGTACATTGCACTACATGTTTCGACCGACATTGATTATCATAAGGTGCTTAAAATTGTTGGTGAAAATTGTTCTGCTTCTGTTTTGTGAGACTTAATATTCGATATGTAGTCCCATTTACGCGCTCGTGTATTTCATGGTGCTGGGTGTCCTTTCTTGTTGCGTTGCATGAGTTTACGTGTGAGGAACGAACATTGGCTATGAACTGCAAATGTGATAAAATTTGAATCTTTTATTTGAATTTTTGAAAACCGATGATAGTAGAACACACAGGCCTATATGTATATAGGCCTACACATATATATTTAAGACGATACAAACATGCACATATACATATGTAGGCTCTATGCTTAGGTATATAAAAGTGGTCAACAGGATGTAACATCATCATTCCTGCCTTGCATTCTGGAGGTAATTATTTCGAATATTGGACCCAATATTAGCTAACTTCATATTTTCGTGGTTTTCTTACTCCCTCCGACAAGTTCTTGCCTTTATCTTGAAATAGGCCACAACCACTTACTTATGTATTCTTTCTAATTTACCATTCATAATAATTATACACTGTTTCACAGACTGTATGTAGCTAATGTAGCTGATAAAGCATTTTTAAATAAAAGACAAAATAGCAACTGCACACAATACAAATCGACCTACGTACATATTGCATACCTTTACTTCGAGCATATGTTGGTATAAGCTTTGCCATTAAGCTGTAGTTCATGCACGTATTCAGAAACCGGTAGGAATATTAAAGAAGAAATGCGAAGAAACTGGATCGTTCTGTAGACAGAGACATAGATGGGGAGATGAAACGAAAGTTAATAATGAAGAAAATAGGCGTGAAATTCTTGGACTTGGTTCAACTGGCTCAGGTTAAGGTCCAGTGGAGGACTTTCTGTCAACACGTTAAAGAAACTTTAAAGTGTCCGCAAAGGGCTGGAATTTTCTTTACAATTAGCTACTGTTAGCTCCTCAAGAATAACTGCATTATACAAAATTAATTTTCCAAAGGGCTGAAGGAGAAAATACTGTATGAATTGCGCAGAAATTGCTGTCATAGTACTGCGGTAAGCATACGTGCGTACATCGTGTAAGTATACTCAGATAATATGAGCGTCCATTTTGAAATGTCCTCTTCCGAAGAACAGTACTACTCACTGGAATGTGACGCTTTATATTCTGATAGAAGATTACGGACGTTTCGGAGGAACGTACTGCCTCATGTTTCAAGACTGAAGAGTAAACCAAAAAGTAATAAACAATCAGGAACAGGCAAGCAAACTGAGGATTAAGGAAGTATGTTCATCCGAAACGTCGGTAAACTTCTATCAAATTTCAAGGCATCACATTACAGAAAATAATGTGTTTCAGTCACCCCTGTACGAACCTTACATTTAAAGTCCTTTGTCTTTGTTTTGTGTTAAACGAAACTTGTAAGGACTAAAGAGTGATAAGTATAGGCTATTATAGACCTGAATGTTCTAGAAGTAAATCTCTTTGTTCCTATACATCCAGAGGAGCTTCACCATTGGGTCATGAAGCCAGAGATCGGCGATCGGGTTGATGTAGCGGTAGAGTTCTAGGCTCGTATCCGAGAGATTCTCTTTTCAAATCTCGGTCAGGATACCGGATATCCTTAATGAGAATCTTCGTGGATTTCCTCAGGCCCTTCAGGCAAATATTGGGACCGCTACCTTCCAAAATCTTTCACAATTTATCACTTATCTTTCGTGTTACCTTTGAATGTTGTGTAGTCTAGCAGGGTAGAATGTCGTAAAATAATCCTCAAAACAGTAGAAACAGGGATCAGAAAGGAAACCAGGGATCATAAAGTAAACCAACATATCTGATATAGTAATAATCAAGAGTGTTCATTATGATCTGTGTGTAAAAATAAATATTGTTAATTAAAGTAGTATTGATTCAAAATAAAATTTGTAGTCATAAATTTTGAATACATTAACATCTGGATTAAAGCATACATTACTTGAACTCCCATTATAATTAAGTGAATTTAAAGTTTAGGATTGATTACGGACTGCCACATTTGTAGGCCTTGTATTATATTATTGTTGTGTATTAAATGTACTTAAAATTTGTTACGCGAAGATCATGAGTCATTAATTGATTTCCAAAATTACGTTACTCTTTTACATTCAATAAAAATAAAAGGAACAAATTTAATGGCGTTCTCAAATCAGAATATTTTAAATTTCATGCAGTTATGTATTTTGACCGCTTCTGTGGTCTAGTGGTCAGCGTTCCTGGCTACAGATCCAGAGGTCTGGGTTCGATTCCTGGCGCTAATAGATATTTTCCGAGAAGAAGTGGGTCTGGAACGGGGTCCATTCAGCCTCGTGATGACAATTGAGGAGCTATTTCAAGGAAACAGCGACTCCGGTCTAGAAAATCGAAATTAACAGCTGTGGGGATTCGTTGAGCTGACCACGTGACACCCTTTATCCGCAAAAGTTGGCACAAAATTTCGCCGAGAAGCGAAGCGGCGGTCCCTCGGTCGGTATAGTTAGCTTGTTGACTGAAATCACGGAGTTTGTTGTTTTAGTGTATTTTACTGCATTAGAAATTTACAATAATTTTAGTAACAGAGATATAATTTCGTGACACTTTTCCTCCAATATTCGTAAGAAGCAAGTCTTAAACATTGAGAAAGATCTAAAAAAGCTCATTAATGGTTCACACTTTAAATGTAAGAGGACAGTAAGTTCGAAGCAATTCATTTCATAAATTTAGTAAGATATATTATTCTCGTGAGTATGTGGTAACGTAGTTAGTTGAGGCACTATGTTACAAGCCGGAAGGTCTCGGAATCGAGTCCCAATGAGGTGGATTTTTTCAATTGATCTAATCCTTCCAGCTGGACCATTACAAGCCGGAAGGTCTCGGAATCGAGTCCCAATGAGGTGGATTTTTTCAATTGATCTAATCCTTCCAGCTGCACTATGGTCCTGGAATCGACACACCTTACTGCCATCTGTGGGCCGATTATCTAGATAATGTGGGAGCCTCAACCTCTCACAACCCTATGGGCCTTCACGGCCTGTTAACAGGGATAACTTAAAATAATTATGTTAATCTCGATTAAATTTTGATCTGGAACACTCATTTACAGCACTCACAGAACTTCGTATTATGTAAAAATTTATGCTCTTAAATCGGAAAAAAATTTCATTCACAGAGAAGTGTGTTGACACGAGTGTTCCGTAAGCTCCACACTAAATTGTGCCGTCAATTTCACATTAATGTGCGCCAGTACATTTAAGAGTGCCCTGCTGAGAGGAAGATACGTTGTCAAATCCAGCTTTTTACCTTACCTTTCCGATGTTTGGGGCTGAAATTATTTACCAAAACAGAGATATATGGATATATGGATACATGGATATATGGATAAGCTTAATTCATATCGATATCGAACATTTTCTCATTGTATCATATTGTGTACATTTATCGATGTCACTGACATGCCAGATTGTTTGCTGTAAACAAATGAAAGGCATGTCATTAGAAGTAGCACTTGTAGCCTAGACATATATAACTTAGAACTTGATGGCCTACGCAATAAAAAATATATATCTATAATAAAGGGAATATAATTTCCTGAATAGGCAATCACATTCAAATGAGATGATGCCTTGAAACAGAATTTTAATATTCGTTATTTTTTCCACTCATTTCAATTATCACAAATTCTTGTCCAATAAGCATGCGACGTAGAAGGATAGTGTCACGTGTTAGGGGTTCAGTGACTAATAATAACGGGTTCCGGATTGGATGATTGGATTTATTAGCACTTCTATTGTAGTCACTCTTATTTGCAATCAAATATAACAGCTCACACTCTGCGACTGCCTCAATCTCGCTCCATTCCTTACTGGACTTCGAGTGTATTCTCTTTCACTGTGACTGCCTTGGTTCTGATTTCCGAATCGGTCACTTTTTCAGCTTCCGTTGTCAGCTGGTTAACACTCCACAGCTGAACGCTCAAATTCTGAATTCACTTACCACTGAATCATTGAACGCCCTTCAGAATGAAACAATCACTCACGAATACCCTCTCTTTTATAACTCGGGGAGAACCGACGAAGGATCATTACCTCTGACGGTTCTTCTGTTACTGTATTTATTCTTTGCCGCGGGAACGTGCTTACCGAACCGTTGTCCAGCAATGGACATATTAGTCACAATGTTAAACAGTTGAATTGAAGCTAACATTACAGTTTGGTTGCAGGAGTAATTCACTTAGCATAAATTCCAAATCGACATGTTACATATTTAAATTGTTAATACAACTTTAACGACTAGCAGCGAGCGCAATATTTCTAAATCAGTGGATCATGTGCTCTTCGCAGGGTGCGCACAAAATTAAAGCATATAACCTTGTTATATTTTAGCGTCCTGTTGCACTGATTTAAGTCCATGATTTATTTCAACCGTCTTCCAATGCATACACTCATCTATCTCACTCCTCTCTCTCGCACTACATGTTTCGGCATAAAAGTGCCATCTTCAGGTGCTTATTCGATTTACGATAAACTAGTTTCTATTATAATATTTAATATTTATCAATATATATGATAAATATATATTTTAGTTATTTTAATATGAAGACGGCAGGGCATGCAGTGAACTAATTTATCGTAAATCGAATAAGCACCTGAAGATGGCACTTTTGTGCCGAAACATGTAGTGCGAGAGAGAGGAGTGAGATAGATGAGTGTATGCATTGGAAGACGGTTGAAATAANTATATATATATATATATATATATAAATGTTCGTAAACAATTGTTGCATTGAAGACAGTATTTGTATATGTTGATTTTATCTGGCTCTCTGACCGTCTCTCCGCAAATTTCAACTCTAGAACTGCTGGGAGGATTTTGTTTAAATTTGTCATGGACACTTCAATTGCAAGGTATCCCAAATTAGTAATTTTTACATGTCTACACTTAGTAATACAAACATACTTGTGAGGTTTCAGCAACAACACAATTTAGTACAGAGTCCTGAAATTATACATGACATCAGATCTTTGAGAAATATTTCTTTCTTTCTCTTGCTCCTCACTTTGGAGTATTGGGCTGATTTATAGGTTTCCTCATCATTTTTTACACGGTAGGGCTTCTTGGACGGGTGATGAGCTCGTCGCAAGGCCTCTACATAAACACAGGATAACACCAACACAAAATAAACGCATACACACACCAAACATCCATGTCTTCTGTGGGATTCGAAACCACGATCTCGGCTTCCGAGAGAATGAAGACATTACATGCCTTAGACACTTCTGCTACCCTGACCGGCTTTGAGAAATATTACATTTTTAAGTGTATACTCTATTTTTAATTTTAGTTTGAAAATAAATTTTACATAGGCCTATGCCTATAAATTTTGTGTTAAAATATTTTTATAACTCAAAAATTCAGAATGTGGCGTCGTTGAGAATCTGTGATGTTGTATTCCGAGAATTTATATCTCCTCCCAAGAAGAAATTAAAGAAACTATATACAATATTTCTAGTGTGTTCGTGAACCAAATTTTCAACAGCTTGGCCCACTCAGAATGCAAGAGTGAAAACATTTCTGTGGAAACTGTATTCTGGTAGATGTTACTCATTTTAAACCCAGTGTTTGTCATGTACACCAGCTGCTGTATTGTTACAGTTTCGTTTAATTTACTAATTAATGCGTCATGAATAGTAAACCTATTTTTATAATATACAATGGCGCTTAATCCAACACGCATTTATCACACGATAAATGTATCCTCCGTGTCTTCTGATAATTTGTGTGTTTACAACCACATCATCATCATCATCATCATCATCATCACCAGCATCAAGGTTTTGGTCATTCGATTGGTTCATTCTTCTGTAAGAAAGGCTGTTCCTTCCAGCGCAAATTCAGGCGTCCAGTGGATCTTAAACCTTTACGTGTATATTCCATTAAATTTTTGGATTTAATAATTTAATATATAATCACACCTGCTAGATTACATGCATATAAGCCTATACATACATTATATATATATAACAAACAATTTTAACTAATATGTGCTGGAGAGTCCCCCCTTCTCTCTCTCTCTCTCTCTCTCTCTCTATATATATATATATATATTACTTTTTAAATATGCCTTTTCTCTCTCTATCTAATATATATATAATAAATAACTTAAAATAGCAATAAAAGCTCGACATATCATGGTGTACAGGTTAAAATATATTTAAAATTATACCACTGCATGCACATCTAAATTTTCTGGTGCATTTATAGGCCTATATCACGTTTAAAACTTAAACAAACCTGTACTTCGTTTAAGCTGAACTAGGGGACAAATATATTTCGTAAAGTTCCTCGCAATTATATTACGCCTAATATCAATGTTGTTATTCTGCTAGGCAGTCAGCATAATAGTGAATAATTTTCATCTGGAGCATTGAATTAACGTTTCCGTCTCATAAACTTAACGCAGGAAAGAGAAAGCACGCATACGGGAAACAGATGAATTATGAAATGAAAAAGGAAATAAAATCGATCTAACGACATTTTCATTAACTAAACCATAGTTCTGTCACTTCTCTATGGAAGTGAGACTTAATCTTTCACCCTGAGGGAGGAACGTACAGAGGTGTTAATGGTATTTTGGGACAGAGTACTGAGGGAAACAATTGGGCCTAAGAAGGAGAAAGCAACAGTAGACTGGAGAAAAGTACGTAATACGAGCATCATAATTTGCATTCTTCGTCAAATGCAGTATGCGCCAAAAATTCAGTACTGAAATGAAAAGACGTCCTGTTGATACCACTGTATATTCATATGAAGACCCCTTGCACGACAGAATCTTCTCAGATCCTGAAGAAATGGGTCGATCACCATGTCCCTGTAGCGTTCTTGGGTGACGGTAAGAGCATTGCCTTACTCGTTCTCAATGAAATAGGGGCCTAATATACGGTGTACTGAGACGGCACACAATATCGTCACACGAGTACTATATAGGGGTTTCTGGACGATAATATCTGGCCGTTCAAAACCAAGGAAGCGAGTTGTCTGGTGACAATTTCTGTATGAGCGGAAATAATTCTCAACTATGAATACTTTTTCCTCCGTCGAGAAACCCATTTCCAACAACAACTGCACAACACAACTTTTTCTTCACTACTGGGAACGCGTGCGGCTGGAGCTATGCCCCGTCGACAAATGCACATGCGCATTTGAGATGTGCGAGTTTCAGTACTGCGTTTTTGGTGCATACTGTATTATTGGTATCAGAAAACAAAAGAGAATGCATGTAGCACGCATGTTAGAGACGAAATATACATAGATAGTAGCAGTCGTAAAACCAGAATGAAAGAGGTCAGTAGAATACCTAAGCGTAGATGATGGGTAATATTAAAATTGATCTTAAGGAAACAGGATAAGAAATTATAGATCTATTTCATATTGCACAGATTAGAGATAAGTGGCAATGAAATTTTCAGGTTTCATAAAATGTAGGTAAAATTTTAAGCATCTGAGCGACGCCTAGCTTGTCATCAAGGATATGTCTCCATTGAGTTACTGATTGCTTTAACTCCTGTAGACGTCATGAACTTTTGTTCGGATGACAGGTGCAGTTACACGAAATTAATGAATTTTTCGATTAATTATCTAGTTATCTACAATATTATAAAATAAAGTATTTGAATGAGGGAGATTTTACATTATGACCATCTGTTCAACAAATTAACGCAATGTTACTGATCATAAATTCCAAAATTTTTAGCTTTTGGTTGGTTTCTTGTCGGGATATGCTTAGAACTGGTAATCATATGACCAGTGTCATCAAATTAAGCTTTTATTAATAGATATGATTCTACGGTCATTTTGTTGGATCTTGGCTGCACTTTCAGATTCTCAATCCTATCTGGTAGGATTCCGCGGGAGTGGAATCAACCTGTCGCAAGCCCGCTACCTACACAGAGGACAACACAAACACAGAAAAAACGCACACAATACAGATATCCATTCCTTGAGTGAGATTTGAAACCACGATCCCAGCTTTCGAGCGAGCGAAGATGGTTCATGCATTAGTCGGCACGGCCATTGTGATAGGCATTTTTCATTAATAGCAAAACGAAAATAAAATTTTCTGTAACTGAACGTGTTCCGTCATATGTCTAAATGCATAACACCAATTTTTTTTTCATAAAACACAATCAAGCATTATGTTAAATTGGTACACAAATAAAATTTATTATATCAAAAGAACACTGGGGAAATATTTTTAAGATTATAGAAATGTAAAATTTGCTTAATTTTTTGTGTCTAATTATCTAATGTTAAATTAATTAAGGAGGCCGGACATAAAGCCATGCACGCAGTAACACTGAGCGCACTTAAACTGCAATTAATATGTTCAGTTATGTAACTCCGCTTCTTTTTTTCACGGCCTTTAATCGGTTAATCTTCGTGCACTGTAAAAATTAATTACTGAACATCGAAAAAATATTTAACTTAAAATTATGTATGTATTTGGACGTTGATGTATTCATGGCATGCACAAGTTCACTTTCCATTTATAACTACGTATTATAGTACATGTTGAAACAGAACGTTTATCTTATCTCGGTGTCAGACGCTCTCATACTCCACCTCTGCCTTGTACACGTGGAAAAACTTGGAGAACATTTCTATCGTAGTGTTTATTAATGTATATTAAATTAGTTATTGTGTGTCGTGACAAATTATATTCCGTCAATCTATTTGCAATTAATAGATTAATTATAAATAATTAACCCATAGGTGCAAAGACTTTTTATGGGTCCATAGTCGTTAAGCTTCTCAGTAAAATTTCACTCCTTCTTAGAACCTGCGGATTAATTTCCGTTTTCATATGCGTTTTCCTCTGGATCCAGTACTGAGCCAGATGATTAGAGACAGTTATCTAGTACCATATTTTATTAGGACGAATTCCAGTATTTCCTTCACATATACTCTAGTTCTTCCAAGTGATTTCATTCAATCAGTTTTCCCGAATAAAATGTCATATGAACTTCTCATTTCGTCTCTTCTCTCAGCATGCCCTGCCATTTCTTCTTTGTTTATGTGAGCATCTTAAGAATAATAATTAAAAAGCATAAATTAAAAAATTCATTGCTAGGTCCCATGTACAAGTAACTTTCACCATCCTCCTATTACTTTCCTTTGTTCTACATATTCTCCTTGGCATTTCTTCCCGAGCAACCTCAGTATATCATAATTACTGGATTTATGGACTCTGTCCATCATCCGGTATTCTAAGAAACTAGAAAACGCAACATTTCGGAAACTGGATCTGTTTCCGTCCTTAGGTGGAGGGGGAGATATCAGAGAGTGAGTTAAGCTGTTCCTAAGGGTCCTACAGGGCAGGTGTTTTGTCATTTTACCTGAGGACGGAAACAGATCCAGTTTTCGAAATGTTGTATTCTCTACTTCTTCAGAATACTGGATGATGGATAAATTAAATAAAAGAACACTAGTTATGAGTGTTATGCACCATCGTCAGAACCCTTTAGAATATGGTCTCAGTACTCGTACGTGTTCTTCCCGTAGGCCAAGACTTAAGAGAGACACAAACGTACATACACATGAAACAACAGATGCAAGCATAGCGTAATACAATTCTATTTTAATATTAGGGTCTTTAGTTAGAAGGTAAAATGTCGTTAGTGTTATTACTCAAATTTAAACTTCTCTTAACTACTTTTGTGAATACTGATTAATAATTATGCATTTAATTACAGTCCTTCCCAAATATTTGGTTCTTGACAAATGTGGATCTACTCGCATACATCCAGTCCCTCGTACGTCTTCAAGGAGTAGTGCTTAATTAGTTAAGCACAGTGGAAACTTGGTATTTTCAAAAGTATCATTTGCCTTGCATTATTTTGACGAAACTCATATAAACATTACTTCGTTTTCTATGCATTTACTTCTGGGAAAGCCTTCCTAATATATTCTAATGTAATTTCTGTGATTTATTTATTGCATCCAGGGTTTCAAAGAACAAAATGACATCAGATGATTTACTCCATTCATTTCCAGTCCTTTCTGAGTTATGGCCTTTACTGCCGATGTGTTGTAATCAGTTAAAGAAAAATTAAAAAGTAAAGTTATTCCTGTACCAGGCCGTGAAGGCCCATAGGGTTGTGAGACAATGAGTCTCCCACATTTTCTAGACAATCGGCTCACAGATGGTGGTGAGGTTGTCAGCTTTACGCGCCGGCCGCCCTTTGCCCCCAGGAGTATTCCTGGTACTCATTTCTGTTAGAGGCTGAGCCGATCCCAGGGCCATAGTGCGGCTGGAAAGATTAGATAATTTGAAAAATCCACTTCATCGTGATTCGATCCCGCGACCTTCCGGCTTGTAGCATTGCCTCAACCAACAACGCTACCGCTTCCCCACGTTCTAATCAGGTACTTGAACACAACCACATAATATCTGAGGCCAGACTGCACTGTATCAGGACCTAGGAGGTAGTGCTATTCATAACGATAACTAATATTTTAAAATTATTGACAGATCGAAATTCTCAGCGTAACTGAATGAAGTCAGGAAAATGTTTGCTACGGAGTGAGCAGTCTATACACGAATCCCTCGCCATCCTTGGAGGTTACTTTCTTGAGAAGCATGACGTTTCTTAAGACTAAGTTCTAATGAGAATTTTGAGGTTGGGGAAGAGCGGCTACTCGCAACACTCGTCAAAGCTGTAAAACCAGCGGTAGCATAGTTGGTTGAGGGGCTATGGTACAAACCGGAAGGTCGCGGGTTCAAGTCCCGATGAGGTCATTGGATGTTTCAAATTTACCAAATCCTTCCAGCCGCACTATGGCAGTGGGGTTTACTCAGCCTCTAACAGATATGAATACCAGGAGTTAATTAAATAATTTTCCTGGGGAGTAAAGCGCGGCCGGGGCGTAAGGCTGACAACTTTACCGCCATCTTGCAGCCGATTGTCTAGATAATGTGGGACCATCAACGTTTCACAACTCTATGGGCTTTCACGGCCTGGTGCAGGGATAGCTTTACTTTTTACTTTTTACTTAACTAATTAAGCACTACGCCATGAAGGTGTATGGGGGACTGGATATATAGATCCATATTTTCTTGACCTCGGCACTAGATGGACGTGAGCGGTCAGTTTCAAGCCCCGGCCTCTTTACCCCCGGGGAAAGAGCGTCCGGTACCCATTGGATAGGAGGCTGGATGGGCCGCAGAGCTGGTCTGGACGACGTGGAAAAATTTTGACCCTACCGGAAATCGAAATCCGAGCTTTCATTCATCCAGCCCGTAGCCAGTCACTATATCGACTGAGTTATCCCGGCTCACTCAAACATCACATGTTTCAAATTAATAGCCCACACAAAGGAAGTCCAAATGTAAACTTTCTTGACTGTATATATCTGTTTGGAATTCTCGGGGTCAAAAGGATTCATATTAAGTGCAGTGCGAATTTTTTATGGCATTAAGTTATATCAAGGGCCCATCACAGTGGCCGCGCCGTCTAAGGCATTAAACATCTTCGCTCGCTTGAACACTGGTATCGATTCGAATCCCACTCGATGCATGGATGTCTGTGTGCGTTTATTCTGTTTGTATATAGCTGTCTTGAGGCGGGCTGATTCCCCGTAAAAGCAGTCAGACTGACTGTGTACAGGATTAAGAAACTGGAAGAGTATCCAAAGTCCGAAGGGCTTTAGAGACGTAGAGAGAGAGAGAGAGAGAGAAAAGTTTATCAAGGAGAATAAATGCAGCAGTTAATACAGCGGATGAAAATAAATCATGAGACATAATTAGTTACGTAAAAGTTGATAAGGCCTAATATCAAGAGCTATACGTGTTCGCTGTCTCTGAACAACGATCAATTTCTTTATTAACTAACTTAAATTTTCCTGCTTGTAATATCTTGCACATTTTCCGTGACAGAGCTGCTTTTTCTTAAAAACTCTTTCTCTGAAAATGATTCACCGTAGACCTATCTGTGTCCAGGTTTCCTCCAGTTAGTGCTGATTGCCTGTGTTGGGTAAATCGGTTTTATACCTGTAATCTCCAATGAAAAGTAGTTTGCTTAAGATTATGACCAGTCATTTCAAAATGTATTATAAAAAAAGACTTCGGCCTGTTGTGGGATGCTATCCCAGCAGTTGTTTTGTGGGAGCGAGAGAAACGAGCCTTCTGTCAGGACAGCAGAATTCCTAGTCCAGACTCACTCCAGTGACCACCAGATGCTGACCGGTCTCCTCTATCCTACACGCAAGGAACAAGGCCACGTATTTGTGTTGCGATATTCCCACTGCGCTCATAGCTCATCAACAGGGGCTTGATAATACGTTCAATAGGATGGTCAGAAATATTGTTACGTGTTAGGAGTGTGCGTGACTTTTAAAAAGGAGTTTGTATTCAAGCTCTATAATTCTATTCCTAATATCTTATTTGAAACATTTGATAATTTCGCGTCTTTATATCATTTTAAACTTATTTTTTTCTATTTATTTCTGTTTTCAAGACTTATGTGGTCTAGTGTTCAGAGTTCCTGGCTGCAGATCCTGAGGTCCCGGGTCCGCTCTCCACTCTATCAGATTTTCTGAGAAGTAGTGGGTGTAGAACGGGGTCCACTCAGCCTCGTGAGGAAAACTGAGGAGCTATTTCAAGAAATAGCGGTTCCGGTCTAGGAGACCGAAATTAACGGCCGTGGGGATTCGTTGCGCTGATCACGCTACACCTTCTATCCGCTACAGTTGGCACTAACTTTGCCGACAAGCGGCGGTCGCTCTGTCGGTATAGTTCGCTTGCGGACTTAAACAACGGAGTTTGTTTCTATTTTGTTTTCAAGACATTCTCAATTATTTGTCCTTTCTGGAATAACTTCTAGTACAAGATTTTCTTCAGCTTTATAGCTATTCACACGTTCGCTTAAAAGATCATTAGTCAAAGTCATTACAATTTTAAGACATTTGATGTCCTCCATCGTACAAACTGTCTCAAATTCTGGACTTCCTTCATTTCCTCTTTCACTCTGGTCTCTGTAATGATACCCAGTGGGCACATTCATCCTGTAGAAGAGAAATCTTATGAAATGCATGACAGGATAATGGCAGGGGGCGTAACCATTCAATTTTTCCTAATTCATGTTTAAGCGTTAGAATGTGGTAGAGCTGCATACTGAAATGTAGACTTAAGAGAACTTTTGTGCCATAATGACAATATGAAAACATTTTGCAGTTGCTCAACATCAGTTATTTCTTCACGTCACTAAATATTTAGCAATTATGAGACCGATTAAAATATTGTATATATTAAATTGCTATTTCTAAATTTATATCTCCAGTTAATCGTGTAGGATTTACGTTTATAGGTCTAAACTAAAACAGCAGAGGTTACTCCCAAATTCATTCAAAATCTTAATCGGAAGAGCCTAAAAGAAAGAAACTACTTGGATAATCTGCCCATAGATTGGAGGAAAATTATAAATCTGTTCTTAAGGAGATAGGACAGGATAGAACGGTCTAGGCTGGATTAATTTTGCGCAAAACAAGGACGAGACTCTTATGAACACAATAATGAATATTCGGGTTGCATAAAATACAGAAAATTCCTTAATAGCTGTGAATCTCTTAACTTTTTAAGAAGGAATCTGCTCACTGAAGCTAGAAAAGTTAGTACCAAATTTATTGCTTAATATAATCAACAATGGAAACGGCATGTGTGAAGCTGGAAATTGGATTGCTTAGTACAGGTACTTCAAAATCTGACACAAACAACTTCTTGAAATCATACGTTACACTGGGATGTCCTAATTTCGAATTTAGTTATATGGGTGTGAAACTTGGTCCCTCACATTAAGGCAGGAACATAGACTGAGAGTGTTTGAGAACAGGGTGTTGAGGAGAATATTTGGACCGAAGAAAGATGAAGTGACAGGAGTTTGGATAAAGCTGCATAATGAGGAGCTTCATAACTTGTACTCTTCTCCAAGTATAATTAGATTGATCAAATCAAGGAGTATGAGGTGGGTAGGGCATGTAACACGAATGTTAGAGAGGAGGAATGCATATAGAATATTGGTGGGAAAGCCAGAAGGAAAGAAATCACCGGGAAGACCAAGGCGTAGGTAGGTGGACAATATTAAAATGGATCTTAGAGAGATAGGCTGGGATGTTATGGATTGGATTTATCTGGCTCAGGATAGGGACCAGTGGAGGGCTCTTGTGAACACGCTAATGAACCTTCGGGTTCCATAAAATGCTAGGAAATTCTTGAGTAGCTGCAGAATTGGCGGCTCCTTCAAAAGGGCTTAGCTCCATGAGTAAGTAAGTAAGTAATTGTATCCTGCCTTCTCTGTTTCTCTCACGATCGATTCCCCAGCAATGGCTGCTTGTTTTGCTTCCATACTTTCGGTGTTCTGAATTACGTAAATAAATAATAATATATAGATACTTGCAATATATTAGATTATTTATAATATAATGTTATGATTAGGAACTTGAAATACTGATACGGGATATTAAACGTAGATGTATGTATGTATGTATGTATGAAGGACTAGGCCTACTCGGCCCTTGCACTTAGACCTCAGTGGTCCATTGTGCTTCCCCTTTTTAATTATTCCCTCAGCAGCCCCACGCTTCGGATGAAGCGCAGGATTTTGGACGTGGGGGCGTCGAAATAGTCACTTGGTTCCATAAAGTACTGACCCAAGTGACGTAGTCTTAGAGACGCTAAAGCCTCACATTCACACAGGACGTGTGTGGCTGTTTCGTTTTCTATCTGACACCTCTCACAAGTGGGACTATCACTTAGTGCCAGTTTGAACAGGTGTCCTTTGAGATCACAGTGTCCTGTAAGTAGTCCTACCACTCATCGTAGCTGGTTCCTGTTGAGCTTCAACAGTTCCTTCGCTCTTTTATCAGAAGGTCCTCGTATGAGTCCCTTAGCTTTCCTGAGTCCAGTTAAGGATTCCCAGTATTTCTTATGTTTTATGTTAGTCCAGTCCCTGATTGCCTGTTTGGCAACTTCAAGAGAGATGCCACAGGCTGGTTCAGGTCCTATGAACGGATGTTCAGCTCCAATTTTAGCTAATTGGTCTGCTGCTTCATTTCCAGCAATACCCTCATGCCCTGGCACCCATATCAGTTGTACCCTGTTATGTTTGGCCAGTTCCATGAGGGTTTGTTTGGTGGCAATCCCAGACCAATTTTGAATTGATCTGGTGTTTGTCAAGTGCTTTGAGTGCTGCTTGGCTGTCAGATAGAATGTAGATGTTCCTATTTCTATAGTTCCTATCTAAATTCTCCATAATACATGCTTTAATGGCATATACTTCTGCCTGGAATACTGTCGTGTACCGCCCAAGGCTGAAGCTAAGTTTCTGCCCCGTACCATGGCAGTACACACCAGTTCCGGTGCCTCTATGTGTCTTGGAACCATCTGTATACCAGATCAGTCCCCCTTTTCTGTCAGGCTGAAACCCGCCTTCCCATTCACTCCTTTCAGAAAATCTGACTGTGAAGGGGTTTTCATATACATGTCTCAGTATCATTTTGTCAGGCCCCATTTGTAATATGGGTTCTGTTTTCATGTCCCGAGTCATGTCTTCATGGCCGAAACCATCAGATCTAGGTCTCCATTGTCCACTGCACTGGAGACGGTAAATTCCTGCCCTGCCCTCTGCATCCAACTGCATATGCAGTGGGGGGAGTCCAAGGAGTATTTCCAGTGCAGCTGTTGGAGATGTTCGAAATTATTAAACGTAGATAGAAGAGGGAATTAAAAGAATTTTCAATGTTTTTACATTAGATTATGACAATGGGAATTGAAAATTTGCTCGGTATAGCTTCGAGAAAATAATATTTATATAAACTACCAATATTTTACCGTTCTGTCAAAATAAATCATAAATAGAGCATTCTATCACAACACAACATCCATAGCTTTTATGTCTATAGACTATTGTGCTCCATATTAACTGGCAATGAACATAATAGTTCCGTCTGAAATTACATCAGAAATTGTCAACAAATATTTTACCAAAGTACCGATCAGCAGACATGTTGAATGTATTTCAGGCATATTAGGTTGAGTGCGTTACCTACGAAGCAAAAGTTCCAAACTTTGTACAGTATGAGAGAGCTAATGGACGTTAAAGAATTCTGACGATTGTGTATGCTATACAGAACTATAAGGTTTATTTTGGACTCTATCCATCGTGTGGTGTATATATAAAACAAAAAACACAACGTTTCGGAGACTGGACCTGTCTTCGTCCTCAGGTGGATTGGGAAAGATAGACGTACTCAGTTGGGCCCGTTAGAAAGAGATTTCCAGTCTCCGAAACGTTGGGTTTTTTTTTTATATATATACACCACACGATGGATAGAGTCCAAAATAAACCTTATAGTTCTGTATGAGAGAGCTAGTTAGCATAAACTCTGAGTTTGTATTAGCTTCTTCTACTATTGAATGTATTTGTCTGTATTTGTTTTGCCATATTGTGTTACAATGACGAATAGGTTCCTTAACAGCGTCGAAGCACCGCACAGCAGCGTTTATTTCCTGATTTTAAGTTTTAAACAATTAATTTAGAACGCAGTGCTATATTATAATATTATTCAATATTTTGCTTAATATAAATAGATTGGTGGGTTTCAAGTCAGGTATATTTTATTTGATACTGAAGTTTCCGTATATACGTATATATATATACGTAGAATTATCAATTAAAACAAAATTTAAATTAAATTTAAAATGAAATTAATATAAATTTTTATTTACTTATTTATTTCATGGTTTACGTCAAGACATGACCACTAGGACCCGTTTGTAGGAAGGAGGCAAGCCACAGAACTCTGAGACTCACAGCCCTTACTTCACTTGCCAAACCTGCGCGCGGTATGAATGGATTTTTGCATTACAGGGCAGTATATAACATGCGAAAAATAAATATAGAGTATACGTGTTGCATCCCCATTCTCAGGGCAAGTCTGAAATAATTTGGATGCCTAGGAGCAGAAGAAGGGCCCGAGTTACTGATTATCGGTGTTAATATAGATTATATATAATAACAGGTCGCTAAACTTTGAAAGCCTGCCTCTCAGTAAGAGCTTAGCGTAATTATGCACATTCATATTCTTCTTTCATGCCTTCTAACTGCAATCTTTTATATGTTACTTTCGTGTTCACTAAATATAGGCCTGTATGAAGTTATGTACCTAGAACATGTACTTTTCGGAAACACATTTTTAAGTTTCAGAACACCTTGAGCCATTAAATTATCAGTTACACTAAACTTTAACATTATTACTTAAATTTTGCATTGAATGAATCCTGAAACTCCTGCATAAAATTCAAAGAACTTTAAGAATTTCGTTTATCAGCCTCCATCAGCGTCAGAAAGTGTTTAACACATCTGTTAAATATTGTAAGTGGAACATTTGATATTAGGAGAAGTTTTGAATGCGGTAATGTAGATCTGACACTATAAATAATGTATGGTAAGTCTAATAAATTCCCTCTTCTAAGAATTCAGTATTAAAATTTCAAATAAAAATTTGTTGTAGAGATCCAAATTTGTCATTACAAAAGACAAAACTTTCTTTGTGAATATGAACAACCAAAAATAAATTGAATTGATTAAAAAAAAATTAGAACAGTATCCATATACCAGTACTAATCTTCACTTCCGCTTTCTTCCAGCTCTATTTACTCTCTTTTCTTCTCCTTAGTTTTCTTTCTTCCTTTCTACTCCCTCTCTTCTTTACTTCCATCTTTCTTTCTTTCTTTCTTTCTTTCTTTCTTTCTTTCTTTCCTTGTTGATGTATTTTCCTTTTGCATACATAATGGAATATTACGACTTTGTGGCGGCTCCAGATCTGAGCTTAACCTTCTGCTTAAGACTGATAACTATGCATCACAGCATATTAATTTTAATACAGGAACTAGTAGGTACATTAGATTATAAATGCTATAGGCCTCACAAAGGAAACATTTGTAAGAAAATTTTGCCTACGGTACATATCGCAAATTGGCGCAGGAAATATCTGGGGTTACATTCAAAAGCATTCTGAAGCTACAAATTCATACTAAAAGGAAGTATGCAGAAAACAATCCCAGTGCATCTGATTGCAGGTAAAATAAACTGAAGGCAAACTGAAGCCAAATTTTTATAGGGCGTCTTGTGAGATTCAAAATCACACCTCTCAATGAAACTTTATAAAGAGATATATACGGTGTTCCCTCAGTTCTCCACCCCATGAGAATGACCATGCCTCTGCTTTGGGTACCAAAATTCTGTGTTAATATATTTAATGACATGTAGTTTTCACCATTACGGAAAAAATACCCATTGGAATGAATATTCCATTAATTCAACAACAGTTCAATTCCTGACTCAAAATTCTTTCACAGGTTTATTTAATAATGATGTCAGTAGCTCAGACACTACGGCGTCCAGTACCAGGATGATTAATGAATAATAAATCATAACGCACATAAACAAATTCGTTTGTGGTCTGCAATTCATCTGTAGAGACTGAGGGAACCGCGAAAAGAACCGCGAATGGTAGGCGTTCCGGCCAGAATTCGAACCAAACACCTCAGGAATAAAAGTCAGAAGCATTTCCATCATGATTGGCTTGCTCTGTTCACGGCATGAAGCTGGATCCCAGATACAAGCAAAACGAACAATAAATGACAGTTGCACCTATAGTTCGCAAAGAAAGGGAAGATTGTAGACTCTGAACTGAGAGTCTTAATCCGTTTTCCTTTGCTATTTAGTGCACATAATAAATGCTGTAGTGCGTTATTTATATAAGCTGCATTGTTTTGATTACTATGAAGGCTTACATTTCATATCATTCACATTCGAGTATTTACTCCTCTACACAAAAGACAAATCCTAAGGCGACATTGTGAGATAGTATCCTGTCTACGTAGGAACAGGTACTTTTAAATGATCAGGGTCGTTATCATCTTTTATAAATTAGCGGCAAACTAATATGAGCCTAATAAACACAGGGTAGACATTTTATTTAGTGAAAAAATACTGTATAATTCTGGAGCCGGCTAATACAAGTACCGGCCTGTACATTAAAATGGGCAGCATTAAAATCCGTGGCTTGTATGGAGTGTTAATGACTCACTCACGAATGTCATAGGTGCCTATTCGTTAGGGTATACGAGAGTGGTTAGTCCGAACCCATAAATTTAGCTTCGCACATTTCCACAAAAGTCAACACCCAACTTGTTTCATTACATAAAGGAAAGAAAAACTGAGACAGGTTATTTGTAGGCAGGCACGCCTTACAGCAGAACTTCACACTTAGCATACAACACACCATACAATCACATTAGCATATCCACATTCAGTCAACATTATCTTGCGTTCTTGTGTTCTCATTCAGGTTTTTCCTACTAGAATCCATTATATGCATACAAAAGTTTACCGCGGGGCGGACATAAATCTCTTCTCCCTTTACCCGTCTCCCGAACGCAGCCCCCTCCCCGCATCTTCTTTCACAAACCTGAGCACCAAATAAATGGCCGGCATAACCATAAATTACAGCTCGTATGCGTGTGTAAAAGTGAACATGACCTACCTCACTGCCACGTGTTGTCCGTATCCACGTGGCTTCGCCTCAGTGCACAGAAAAAGCCACTCTTTTGTTTAAGAACTATAGCTTTATATAATTTAATTTAGTGAAATATATCCACAAATAAAACTTAAGTAAGGGCTTTTTGAAGGAAAACTTATTATAAGACAAGAAGTTCTGGGAAGAACTGATTGCCTATTTTCCTTTGTTACGACACGGACTGTACAGAAAATGCTGCCTCCAACAATTCTTCGCTTTCGCAAGAACATCTTTACCGAGTTATTAACTATCAACGATACGGGTGCAAGCAGAGAGACCCACAGGCCTCAGACAAAATACGTCCAACGATTCTTTTATTAATGTTTGTATTCTTTGCAGCGGTAACTTGTTAACACGAGCCGTTGCCTAGCACTGAATGGAGGGATACTCTTAATCGAACCGTTGCGTTCCAACGACAGGAGGAATACACATATAGACAACACAGACTGCTGGGAGGGATTTATTAAGTACACCGTTGAAATGGGCTCAGTTACTATGATATATATACCAAGTTATACAAAGATCTGTTTAATCATTCAAAAGTTGATAGGTGGAGACACACATACACACAGGGAATATAAGAGATCTCATGTGGTAAGCATAAGTAGACAAATAATTATTTTATATATTTACCAACTTCATTTCAAAGTCTTTGCTCTAAGAAGCTGAAAGGGGGTAACCTATGAGAAAATAAAACACTGTAATTAGTTTGGTGCACTCCTTAAATTTCTGAGAAAAAACATTTGGAATGAACATGTGTAAATTTAACCATGTTTGTGGAACAGTAAATAGAGTATTAAATAAAAACTGAAGGAAGGAAAAACATATTCAATTTTATAAAACTGTGGCTTTTCTATCATTAAAACATGACTCTGAGACATGAACACACAAAAAACAGAGGCAAACAATGGACACAGAAGAAATGGAATTTCTTAGGAATATTACGGGATACGTGTTAAAATCAAATTAGAAACAGACTAAATGAATTCGATTAAGTAATAGAATTTGGAATAATATTCTTAGATTCATGATGCCGAAGGAATGAAACCTGAACTCATTCCTAAACAGTTAATGGAACACACACCTGGAGTGAAGTGTCCAGTGAATATCCCAACTTACACTGGAAGGATCAGCCTATCTAACAGAGGGAATGAACCGACAGATATATCCAGATATTTGTGTTGATGATGACTGAAATTCTTAGTCAGATGTAAATACTTTTATTGATTCTTATGGTATTTAACGACGCTAATTTAACTACAGAATTCATATTCGTCGTATGATATGGTAAGGTTGTCATGAATTGTGCAAAATTAAGGAATGAGAAGATGCGGTCGTGATGTGGGCGTATTCCGACATAGATACTGGAGTGAATAAGGAAAAACACGACAAACATTAAGATGATATTTAACTGTGCACAGATTCAAATCGGATAATTCTCGTATACAAAACTAGGGTGTTACCTCTATGCAGACCTGATCCGCACTGTCCAGGATGACGTAGAAAAGATGGAAGACACATGTGTTGTATATGCATCAAAACTTACGTACTTTTTTGCGGAATGCCACGTCTTGGCAGGAATTTAAACTTACGAATATTATACATTTCAGTGGGACATAAAAGTGAAAGAATCAGTCGACCTAGATTAACATGAAATTCTTAATTTTTCAGTTTGTGCAGAAAACTGACTTTAATGCACACAAAGGGTGAATAGCAGCGCAATTTATAAGTGAAAAATCCTTTGAAACAACAGACGTTTCGGGAGGACATATTGTCTTCAACTTCAGGGTCTAATAATTCGAGCAAAATACTTGCGTGAATGCATGTGGCAAGCAATCATACTTCTCGTAAGAAATGAGATTGTCGCTCTGTGGGTATTCAGGTTTTAATCTTCTGCCAACTGACACTGTGTAAGTTTTGTACGCAGGCTTTTCGGATGAGCATACAACGTCCATTTCCAGGATCTCTACGATACTCTCACGTGTGGATTTATTACCTTATATAGAGTACTCGGGACTATAGGGAATACAGCGCTAACTTAACAGTTCAGTTACACACGCACTAGGGCTCTCAGTCTTTACTAGTCGTATCCTGGAAACGGATTTATAACTTCAAATCGCACATTAAGTCTTCTTCTTACAGTCTAATTCATTTCTTGATTTTTTATCACCCTCTACGGCCATCTCCAGAACTCTACCAATTTCTCGACAACAACCAACTCTATAATCAAGAAAACTTCTTTATAACCACTTTGTACGACGCAACCAGAAAACACAACCTCTATTTTTAAGAAGGCGTTTTTACTGATCTGTTGTTTAGCAGTGGACGTCATATTGTTGCTCGCGTTTGCTTCCTAGGGAATGTGTTTACCAAGTCCTTGCCTAGCAATAGGTATACAGGTTGCAATAATTTGCCTGCAAGAGTACAGGATGCCAGACTCCAGAGTTCCGCAGTCTGTCATTATCCTGTCTACTATCAAATTGCTGAAGGCAGGGACATACAAACCGATACCTTTGCCACGAGGCATCATACTTTGAAGGAAAAATATAAATTACAGGTATTTCGAATCAAAGTGTTCAAGAAAATATGTGACATTAAGAAGAACGAATAAAGTGAACAATATATTAAGTAGCGAAGAATTTCGTGGTTTGGGTTGCAATTCGTTACCTCAGATTTTTATAATAATGATGCTTGTGATACTGAGACTGACTGGACATGTAGCTGAAACGGGGAAACAATGAATGCATTTAGAATTTCTGTGGAGTAACATCTTTCGAAACACCTGCAGAGAAAACTTGGGACTTGCTATTAAAATGGATATTATAAAGGCAAAAATTTCTTTCGGTTTGGATTTGGTGGTTATATTTATTCAACTAATGGAGCTAGACAAGCAAAATGTGTTACGAAAATATATCATGAACATATCTACACAGGGTTTTGATATATTAATCTTCAGTGAATAAATAAAAATATGGAGACTGAGGATTTATGAGGTCAAATCTGGGGAAATTATCATAAGTAGAATTCACACATAAGCAATAATTTTTTCACAAAACAAAATTTAATAACATAGCAATAGTAGTAACCGTATGGCTGTGAACTAGATGCCTATTGAACTGGAAACTAAGCTTTATACATTCTGCTAGAAACTGCGTGTGTATTCCTGATAATTTTGGGAAGAAGTTTGTTCTCTTCTTTATAAAACTCTACAATTTCAGGTGTAGTGACTTTATATCGATCACAATTATCCATAATTACTGATGACACAAAGCCAAAGTTGGAAAGTAGCAGCATGGAGTCCAGGGAAGGGTTAATGTCACGTAGTATGAAGTGTGTGACTATAGACGGGGTATGGATTGGTGAATGGATTTATTGACCACTTGTATACACCACTAGGAACTACAAGGAATTGCAGCGTTCTCGCTAATCTCCACAATAATCAAATCACCGTCGTCCCCGTTAAGCCCTTTTTTAGCTAGCTGTGTCTTCATTAGTCGTTCCTTGGCAACATCTTCTAACTGTGAAGATTCTTCATTTTCACGAGCTCAGGTTCTAGCTTCACTGTCTCCCGTGCAGAGCTCACCTTCAACTGGCAACTGACAATTAACTGGGTTGCCCCAGTTGTCTTCAAGGTAACTCCTTTGCACGGATCGTGTAGGAAACACCGTTTCCAACAGTAATTGTATTGTTGTAGAGGCGTGTTTACCGAACCGTGCATAACAACGGTTGTTTAGTTGTTTGTTTCGAGGTCTTTGCCTAGCAACGGCTCTATAAGCCAAATTAAGACATTCCGAAAAGTGACTAAAGAAGTTCAGAGTAGAAAATTTTGTACAATTTTATACGAAATTAAAATTTTATCTTTTATAGCTTGAAACTGACCCTTAATTAAAATAAGTATTTTTTATTTGTTTTCCCCAATTAACCGTCTTACAGTGCATACATTTATTCACCTTACTCTTCTCTCTTGCACTATATGTTTCAGCACAAAAGTGCCATCTTCAGGTGCTTTTCGATGTACGCCATCGTACATTGTGCTGAAACATGTAGTGCAAGAGAGAAGAGTAAGGTGAATAAATGCATGCACTGTAAGACGGTTAGAATAAATCATGGACATAAATCAGTGCAACATGACGCTAAAATATAACGTTCCCCAATTAATTTGTCAGTTTTGACTGGTCACAGTAGCCGCGCGGTCTAAGGCATGAACTGCCTTCACTCGCTAGGATGCTGACATCGCGGGTTCCAGTCCCACTCAAGGCATGGATGTTGGTGTGTGCATACGTTTATTCTGTTTGTGTTGTCCTGCGTTTAGGTTGCGGCCTTACGACGGGATGATCACTCATCTAAGGAGTCATGCAGTCTGTGAAAAATGATTACGGAACTGAATAAGGGTCCTGGGCCCTCAATGGGCTGGAAAAGATATCGATTAATCTGCTTTAGACTTCTTTGTGTTTACACAACTGTTTCATGAGTTATAGATTCCTTGCGACTTTTAATGTGTTTATTCAATCTATTGATTTCTTAAGAATTGTACTAAATTACGTTAAGCATCTTTACGAATTCGGAGGTAAGAACAAGCATTAAATGCCGATCTCTTTTCTAGGCATTCATTCCAATTCTTTATTTACTAATGCGCTTACCCAGCAGCCACAAAACCAGTTATGAAATAAGCACGAGCAAAGAAAGAAAAACATAGATCCTCAGCAGTGACAAATGATAAGGAAAGGTAAATTGTGTTATTTACACAAATTAATTAAAGACGATTGTACCAGTCATTATGCGGTAATAATATATATATATATGTAATATACATAGATTCATACTGAATACAATGAATATATTAATAAACAGAAAGTGCCATTAGCAAATATTGTGACATATGGGTTTATTTTTAAGCAACAGCTAGGTAAACACTGTCTATAAATCTGGAATAGCAACAGAGAAGCGGACACCCATTGCAAAGCATTTTCTCGTGCATGGGGTACACGTGACGAAAATAACGGGTTCTAGTTCAGATGATTGGATCCATTGGCCCTTCGTTTACGATTTCTCTTAACTGCGATCAATAGAGGGCTATAGCTGATTTATGCACTTTCCTGTCCACCGTTGCGCATGTATTATGATTCCCAGCCTTCACTAGTCGTATCCTAGCAACAGAACTAAAAACAGAAATTAGTACTTCAAATCAGTATGAAGTCTTCTTGCCATTTCTTGTTCGATTGCCCTGGAACTTAAGAAATCAACTAAAACTCTCCGGAACTCCGTCTATTACTCACATCTCCAGCTTACTGCTCACCCCTCCAGATTACAATTGCCCGCAAACGACTTTTGTTCTCCCCTATAAACCTTCAACACGGACTCACAGAAAGCACGTCACGTGGTCTCTATCCACTGTTGTGTGATGTCACCTCCTACGCGGAAATGTGTTTACCGAACCCTTCTCTAGAAGCTGGTTGCATAACCCAGTTGTTCAATTGTTGAGTGCGTGTATTGCTTAGAAACGGTTGCCTCTGTGGCTCAGCCGTTCTTGCATGGAGGAAGTACGCCACAATATAAAGGCAGTCTGGGATATGGCTGTGCCCTTAATTTGATATGTAGCAACATTTGGATGGAATCTCTTGACCTTCTTCTCTAAAAATTGAGACAGCAGATTCCACTATAATACATGGTATATATCTACCAAAATTCACGGAGTCACGTACTACAATACTTTTATCTTAAAAATTATTAGATTATATTACAGGCAGATTTTCGATCAGGAGTTTTCTTCTTTCCGTATTGTATGATTTGTTAGTAAAACATACAAACTTTCATGAGAAAATATTATTATTATTTTGTCATGAGCAGGAGAAATTTCTGCTGCAAAATATTGTCTTACTACACCAATTAGAACTTTGATTACATTATTGTTACGTATGAAGAGTTTCTGGATTGGATGATTGGATTTATTCGCACATCGAAAGCAATTATTGGAAAATTATAAGAGCTCGCAATTAATGACAGTTTAAGGCTCACTCCATTCCTTACTGGACTAGGAGTGTCTTATCTTCTGTTGTGACGAATGGCGAAAGTCGAATCACCTACGACTAAAATCCCCTGGGCTGAACAAAATTCCAAAATAACAGAATGTAGATTACCACCTCAAAGAGTTCCTCTGTTATTCTCTGTTTTATCCGTTGCTGCGGAACATTTTTTGGCGAGCGGTTGATTATCAATGGACTATTCAGGCTTTTCGATGCAGTGGGAACATGTAAAACCGAACCGTTGACGAGCAACGGTCATATTCGTCACAGTATTTATGTCTCTCCTGCTCTGTCACAGACGTCTTCATATTAAAATACACGATGTCCTTTCTTGTCAATGCTTTACAATATACAAGTAAAGTGTACTTACCGTTACGTGCTGACATAAAGAAAACGCGTGACAATGAAATCATATACAAGAAAAAATATTATGGGCACAAACCTTTCCGGTTTTTGCGACGGTGAAAATTAAGATCATGGACTTCTGCCATGTGATACCAAGTAGTTCTGTTAATACACGTATATACCAACGTTCCGGAAATATTTACTGTCTAATTCTTAAATATAGAAATTGAACCATGAAAATGAATGTTGCAAGTTCTTCAGGAAATGTTTAAATTATCTCTCAAATTGCAGCGCGTCGCGTATCATAAAATGGCGATGCTACAATGTTCAACTGTTTCGTCATAAGGAGACCACCTTTTCTTTTAATCTTCAGGGGAAGAATTAATACCGAGAAGAGTTTTACATTCTAGTCCGTATTGAGATTTCTGTTCTAGATATTACAAAGATGCGAAGTAAACATAACATATAAACCCAAGCAAGTTCTCCTTTCAAAATTAAACTGTTGTTGTTGACTACAGTAGTAATACCAAACTTTCTTCTTTTCGTCGGCCATTGATGACTCAATGAAGTAAAAATATTTACATTGTAACTATTATTTTTAGAAAGACTTGAATTTCTCGCAGTGGCGGTTATGAAGAATGCTGTCTGTTGGGTTCTATCACAGTGTAGTTCGTTGAAAGTTACCAGGCGTTTCGGAGTTACATGTAGGCACCATCTTAAGGTTGGGCGGCTTGCTACCTGTTTCATGCTGATCTCTTGCTTGGTTTATTCTTTGACCTGAAAACTGAGACGATATATTCCTACGTGACGTCAGTTGACTTCAAGGAATTACACGGGGGTATATCGCTGGAGATAACTGATGGCCTAACACTAAGAAGAACATTCTAGAAGTGGTCATAGCCATTCAATTGACCAGAGTAATCCCTGTTTTTATTGAACCTGAATGCCTGTTGCCGTATTTCAGATGTCCGTAACTAACCACTGTATAGTCAGTTTTATACTGTTTAAATACATTTAAGACCTATGTTAATATCATTATCCTATCTGTACCCAAGTCATCCGCCTAAAATTTTTAGGTTTTCTTCCTTCCCCAAATTTTCGCTAGTCGTAACACTTCAGATTTAACCGTTCGGATAGCCTAGTGAATTCAATATTCATTAAAAAGTGTTTTCTTATTTTCCAGTTTTTTATAATATTAACGTGTTCTCGTATCAGCCTTTCTCCTCGCTTCCGAAAAGTTCTTTCCTTTCAAAATTTTCTTGATCTGTAGCCTCAGATTCCTTCTGTCTCAAACTCATCTCATTATACTAATATAATTCTCTCTCTCTCTCTTTCCTGTTGCCCCGCTTTGGAGAATAGGGCATCCGTGAAACGCTTTGTTTCACTTCAGATTCTTAATAGTAAGATAGTCGGTAGGACTCCTTGGACTGGGGAACAGCCCGTCGCAAGGCCGCTACCTAAAGAGGACAACATGAACAGAAAATAAACGCAGACAGACATCCATGCCTTGAACTATCCCAGTGTTCAAGCGCGCGAAGAGAGTTTGTGTCCTACACGGCGTAGCCACTGTGATCGACAGTAACAACATTACGTATTCAATATAAGTAACTTCTGATATCTGAGGTTATCGTGGAAGTGAAGGTTCATAACTTGTCTTCTGCCTTGCTGACATCTGCCATATACACGGGATCATACGACTGAAGACCGCACAGACCGTACAGACCGCGCAGTTAGCTGAAGTTTTCGGAATATTTTATCTTCTTTTGTCCATTTCCCTAGTTCTCCAAGCTTCCTCGAAATATGCAGGAAGGCGATGTCTACTTGTGAAGATGAACCGAGGATATGGGATATAAGAAGCCTGGCTTTTTGTGTGACAATGAATATACTCTCTAGTTAATACTTACAGGGCTTAACTGCTAAATAATAGTTCACTTTTCATTCACTCTTTCTCGAGCACCACGGCATACCTCCACATGTGGAGGATAGCTACAGATATATTTACTGAGCAATGTTGTATAATGAAAAGAGGTCTTATTCTAATTGTTTATATTGTATAACCCCCCCCCCTTCCACCACAGCCCCAGTGGGCCTAGGCCTACCTCCATGAACTTCTCCGTTCACTTCGGTTTTCCTCGATCTTACACATTCGGCAGGACACCTTGGGCGGGTGATCAGCTCGTCGCAAGGCCTCTACCTGTAACAAACACAGAAAAACGCACACACACAAACTAAACATCCATGCCCTGAGTGGGATTCGAACCCACGATCCCGGTTTCCAAGCGAGCGAAATCAGTACATGCCATTGTATACCCTTATTATAACCAATTTTAATCATTTGAGTTATATTCATGAGTGTCTGATAATGACCTAATCATACGGTCGAAACATGTAACACAGTTACATTTATATTAAACACGTAAGACACATACCAACATCTATTGTCTTTATTGAAGATATTCCCATATTACTTGTTGTGCCGATGGCCATAATACACGCAATTATATATCATAGTATACGCAACATAATGCAGTCTATTAAGAGGTCTTACTTCGGCTTTGGCTTGGCTGGAGCGGTAAGCTCTCACCGTACAAAATGTTGTGCAGAGCTTCGGACTTGGACGAACAATTTGTGTTGCCCTAAGGAACGAAAATGTATATGACGTTAGGAACTTGGAATGTCGGGAGTCGCTATAGGTCAGGTTTGTTCAAATCAGTAACAAGAGAATTAGAAGCTTATTAATCCGATTTAATGGGAGTACAGGACATCAGATAGGACCAACTTGGCACTGAACCAACAGGCGGCTATACATTTTTACTGCCGAGGTGGGAATGGGAATTAAGAATTAAGGACAGATTTTCCATGCATAAGGGTGTTAGGCTGATATTTCAGGGGATGGTGGTTGTTAGTGACATGATGTCATGTAAGTTACTAAAAGGTTGTTGGTCTAATAATATTGTTTTAATGCACATGTCACAACAGAAGAAAAAAGTGAAAATGAAAGATACAAATTTTATCAAGGAAAGAAGAGAGTGTACTCCATCAAATCACAAGTGTCACATGAACAGCTGATATGAGATACATGCAGAAAAGGAGCATGATGAAATATTTTCAATTGAGCAGTTGGGAACCAAAGTTTGTATGAAGATAGTAACTATAATAGAGCTGAACAGTGAACATGCCATTTAAAATGTCTCTTAAGATCAAAATGTTCCCACTACAACGTACCTAAATTCAGTTGGACATATAAGATGAGGAAATAAAGAAATTTTCGACTACACTTTATATCCGATTTTTCATAAATTTCTGACTGTAAAAACTGGTTTATATCTGGATGTGGTTAAAGCTCAGGAAAGTAACATAGGAGTCTGTCGTGTAAGGATTTTATTTCAAGGAACAAAATAATGTCTAACCTAAAGAAAGTTATTGTTAATATCTCAATCATGTTTCCTGCTTCTGGAAACTTTTATGAAAATGTGGCCATCAAAATAGCTTAGGAAAGTAAAATTTCAGAAATAAGGGTGCAGATACGTATTTAAGAGCTGACGTAGCAGGAACAAAGATTTGGTGATGAAATGTCAAAATTTTTAGATCTATCAGAAGAAAGAGACTGAATTTCAAATGCACGACTAGAATCCAAACCAGATAGATATAATTATAACAACGTAAGACGCGAAGACACTAGACATTTTAAGAAAGAGGGATGGCCATATTTGAAGGACAAAATCAACAAACTTGAAACAAACATTAGGAATGAAATTATTAAATATTTACAACGGCAAAATCTAATTTTAAAATGGAGTCACCAATACAGGGGGCCTTCCTAAATGGCCGCAAGGATACTCTGCCTGCCATTTCCTATAGTACACGTATTTTCAATAAGTAAAAGAATTATTTCACTCAGCTGTTGAATTTGTGAGTTTGACAAAATTGGTTCGACCGAAATACATATCTGAGCATTATTTTTTGGTTGAAAATCAAAAGCTGATATATATCGTCAAATATTGATCAATTTCAGACACAACTGATCCAGTCTTGAAGTAAGATACGACGTTCCCGGATCCATAATCGCGCCAAATTTGTTCGAAACAAAGGGAATTATCTTGCCATGAGCAGAAAAATTGTAGCGTACCTTCTAAAACGAGGGACGATAATTACTACTACTACAACTAACCAGAAGCAAACATACACAGACAAAGCCACAATGTGAGAATTTGAGTTTCAAGTAGAACAGAATACAATAGCAAAAATAATGATAATAATAATAATAGTTTATTTAGTTCAGTATAAGACATGTTTCATCAACAGAGTTTTTGGTCCAAAGACGTCAACGTCCCTACAAACAACATTAGCAACAGAATTGCATCTAGAAGAGGGGCAATTTTTACTAACAGAACAGACATTGAACATAGGAAAGTCTCGGATATATCGAACAGGGACCCGAAGGCCAACAATTTCCAAAGCAGAAGGACAAAGTACAGAACCACGATAAACTTGAATAAGGAAGAGCGGGTCAAGATGATATCTCCTCTTTTGCAAGGTGTGCAATTTCAACTGTTCTAAAGCAAAATGGTAACAGTAACCTACTTGAGGGAAAAAACGTTTAAAACAGAGAGCCGCAAGTTTCTGCTGAATGCGTTCTAGTTCGTTCGCATCTGTTGACGTAATGGAATTCCAGACTACTGAAGCGTATTCAACCTTGGATCTAACTAAAGTAAAGTGTAATGTGGACATGCATCCAAGGGTTGAATAGTTAAAGGTGACACTGCGAATTAAACATCATCATCAGTATTCTGTCAAGACGACAGGTCCACAGTCTCTTCCAAAATAATTCCTCCACTTAATGCGATCTAGAGCTTTCTCCTTCAAATGACAGTATCCTCTTCTGTCCCCAAGGTCATCCAGCATCTTCTTACGTCTTCTTCCTCGTCTTCTTGTCACTTTCATCCGCCCCTCTATCTTCTCTTCGATAACTTCTTTTAGAAGGCAGTTTCTGCGTAAAACATGACCAATCCAATTAGCCTTCCGTTTTCTTATCTCGTGTAGGATATTCCTCTGCTCACTGACTCTAATTAACACTTCTTCATTTCTCACATAATCGGTCCAACTGATCTTCTCCATCCTTTTCCAACACCACATTTCAAAACTTTCCAGATGTTTCTGATCTACTGCCCTAAGTGTCCATGTTTCAGCCCCATACAGAGCTATGCTCCAAATGTAGCATTTCACTAGTTTCTTCCTCAAATTTAAGTCCAATTTGCTGGTAAAAAGATNAGCCCATCCAGAGCTTCCTTGGTAAGGCATTCGCTGTACAAGTTGAACAGAATTGGTGATAAACAGCATCCTTGTCGAACTCTTCCACTCTGCGCACTTCCTCCTGTCTCCCCCCTGTCCAGTCGTACTCTAACTTTCTG
>NW_019718619.1:1581076-1582353 GCF_002891405.2 Cryptotermes secundus | reverse complement strand
CTCAGTCTCGTCCCTGTATTTCCTCCTGCCTTCTTCATTGTTGACATTCTTCCATTTCCTTCGCTCCTCCATTTTACTCATCATCTCCTGTGTAACCCATGGTTTTCTTGCTATCTTCTCAACTTTACCAACCAAATCACTGATAGTATCTAACATGCGTTCTTTTATATTGTTCCACTGCACTTCAGCATTTCCGCTCTCAGCTTCAATTGCACCGAGTGTACAGTGTGAAAATATAAAATTTACATGATCATGAAAATGAAGTTTAGAATCAAGGTATACGCCCAGGTCTCACTGAATATGTTCGAGTTATAGTGAAGTGAAAAAGTTTGTACTCGTATATGAAATAATTAGTTTTCTTGCAGAACGTTATAACTGTGATTTTGTCAGCGTTGAGTTTCATACAATTCGCTGCACACCAGCTACGTATACAGTACAACGTCAGATTGCAGAAGATTACAATCTTCAGGAGAGCTAATAGCACGGTAAATTTTAATGTCATCTGCAAAGAGTAGGTACCTGGAGTGCTTAACTGAATCACACAAGCCGTTTATATAGACATTGAAAAGCACAGGCCCAAGAACAGATCCCTGTGGAACATCGGACAATACTCCTAAGGGCGATGAAATAGTTTCACCAATACGGACCAGCGGCTGTCTGTTGGTTAGGTACCTGCGTATCCAGTTTACATAACCACCAGAAAATCCAAGGGCACTCAGTTTGTGAAGAAGCAAGACGTGGGGAACGAGGCCGAAAGCAGAAGTTAGGTCAAAGTAAATGGCATCCACTTGAAGCTGAGAGCCAACTAGGGGAGTAATAAAATCTAGATACGTTACTACAATGGTGGTGATTGCTGGTGACTGTGAAACCATGCTGGAAGGGATTTAATTTCAACTTGAGGTAATGTGAAACATGGTCATGGATAACATATTAGAATAATTTCGAAAAATGATAAAAAAATAATAATAGTAATAATAATGTCATCAAATATCTTATTTATACACAGAAAATTAGTAACATTATTCTTTCGAGGTTAATTCCACGTGTTTACGAAATTACTGTTGTTTATTCTGCGTTTGTGTTATTCTGTTTGTAGGTAGCAACGTTGCGACGGGCTGATCCCCCGTCAAAAATATCCTATCGACTGTGTATAGGATTAAGAAACTGAAAAGGCGGCTAAGGTCCAATAAATTGCTGTAGAGCCAATGGATATAGATAAACAGACAGACAGACAGACAGACAGACAGATAGATAGATAGATAGATAGATAGATAGAT
>NW_019718619.1:1573227-1581019 GCF_002891405.2 Cryptotermes secundus | reverse complement strand
ATAGATAGATAGATAGATACCATAACATACTATCCAATCCTATCTCTCTAAGGTAGATATTAATATCGTTCACCTAACTACGTCTTCGTTTTCCTAGTATTTTTTTCCTTCTGGCGTTCCCACCAATTCCTCTTATCTCCCATTCGTGCTACATGCCTTTCTCATCTCAACCTCCTTGACTTCAGTATTCTAATTATACTTCGAGAAGAGTAAAAATTTTGAATCTACTCATTACGCAGTTTTCTCCAACCTCCTGTCACTTCATCTCTCTTCGGTCGAAAGATTTTCCTCAACACCCTGTTCTCAAACACTCTCAGTCTGTGTTCCTCCCCTAATATCACGCCCATACAAAAAAAAACAATGACAAAATTATGTTTCTTTTTTTCATATTCTAATTTTTATGTTTTTGGACAGCAGACGAGAAGACAAAAGGTTCTGGACTGAATGGTAGCAAGCATTACCCGAGTTCAATCTCCTCTTAATTTCTTCCTCAATCAGATTCTGATTTGTCATAGTCGTTCCCAAATAACTGAACTGTGCCATAATTTCAAAACCTATATTATATAAATTTATGTCATGATTTTGCCCTGCATTTTGGTGACGAGACAGCAACATATACTTAGTTTTTTCTGTGTTTAATTTTAGACCAACCTCTTTAAATGCGTCAGTTAAAGTTTGAGTGTTTTTCTTTATGGTAGCTGTATTATCAAGAAAATAGATATGCGATTTGTAAAAATGTTATGTCAGTTATACAGGTTTGAGAGTAGGTGTATGTACAGAAGGGAAAACATTTATACACACCTGAAGGTAGAAAATATCTGCTTAAATAATTTATTGGAATATCGTCGATTTAATTTTGAAAAAAAATATATATATATATCACGTGTTTATATATATATATATATATATTATACGTTGTATATACATATACCACGTATATAAAAAGTAATGCTATCCCTCTAATAGGCCATGAAGGCCCATAGGGTTGTGAGACGTCGAGGATCTCACATTTTGTAGACAATTTGCTCACAGATGGTGGTGATGATGTCAGCCTTATGTGCCGGTCGCCCTTTGCCCCCAGGAAGATTCCTGGTACTCATTTCTGTCAGAGGCTGAGTCGACTCCAGGGCTATAGTGCGGCTGGAAAAATTAGGGCAATTGAAAAAAATCACATCATTGGGACTCGAACCCGCGATCTTCCTGCTTGTAGCATAGTGCCTCAACCAACTACTCTACTGCATGCTCCATATACTGTATTGTGACATGTCTAACCGTTGTTGGGCAACGGAAGATGGAACAAGTTACCACGAAGACAGACCCTTGATAAACGGTCGGTTGCCAAGTTACGCAACAGTGCAAATAATACATATATATATGGGCATTATCAAAGAAGTACCGAAGGTAGACCAATAAATTATTTATTCAGTTATTTTGAAAGTTAAGATGTGTATGCATTTTTGGGGCCATCTTTATATAGTACTTTCAATTCCGTAATTCGTGAGTTGTCATGTATAAAAAAGAAAGTTCAGACAAAAATCATTCGTTTAATGACGTTTTTATGAACTTCAACGCATTTATATACACGCATATATCTCGGAAATTCGAATTCGAAAGCCGTTGTGTGTAAACATTATTTACTTCTATGTAATATAGGTCATATGAATGCAGAAGTTGTTGATAATGTATGTTAAAATAGTTTATGCTGCATTTATTACAGTAGATGTGAAACGTTTCGAGTTTTCATTCT
Source organism: Cryptotermes secundus (assembly GCF_002891405.2). Lineage (NCBI taxonomy): Eukaryota > Metazoa > Arthropoda > Insecta > Blattodea > Kalotermitidae > Cryptotermes > Cryptotermes secundus. The sequence continues at coordinate 1,579,272 of NW_019718619.1, read as the reverse complement.
TTGCGCGTGCGTCCAGGTTCTGTACCTATTCATACTGCGGAAGTCGTGACCCTTGTTATCCAACCAGCTACTTGCCCGGACGTTTGAATCCAAAGAATGCTTCTATACGTTGTTAAGCCGACACGACACGACGGGACGTAGGAAACGAGGCTTGGAATTTCCGGAATTGTGTTTTGAATTGCGCTGTCGACTAAAGTTTGCACTGCTTTTTCGCTGTACACATATGTGAAATTCCTAGTGTAAGGCGTTCATTCTGCGGAAGTCTTAGAGTCAGCTTTCCCTCTAAATTCCTCGCTACCGACTCGGATAGCTCGATAAACTGAGCGGTTAGCTCGGTAAACTGAGTGGTTAGCTCGGTAAACTGAGCGGTTTACTTAAATACAGAGCAACCCCTGAGTGGGTGTCGTATGGGTTTATTTTGCAGTGCGGTTACTCTACATTGAAGAAAGTAGTGAAATGCTACATTTGGAGCATAGCTCTGTATGGGGCTGAAACATGGACACTTAGGGCAGTAGATCAGAAACATCTGGAAAGTTTCGAAATGTGGTGTTGGAGAAGGATGGAGAAGATCAGTTGGACCGATTATGTGAGAAATGAAGAAGTGTTAATTAGAGTCAGTGAGCAGAGGAATATCCTACACGAAATAAGAAAACGGAAGGCTAATTGGATTGGTCATGTTTTACGCAGAAACTGCCTTCTAAAAGAAGTTATCGAAGGAAAGATAGATGGGCGGATAGAAGTGACAAGAAGACGAGGAAGAAGACGTAAGAAGATGCTGGATGACCTTGGGGACAGAAGAGGATACTGTCATTTGAAGGAGAAAGCTCTAGATCGCATTAAGTGGAGGAATTGTTTTGGAAGAGACTGTGGACCTGTCGTCTTGACAGATTACTGATGATGATGATGATGATTACTCTACATTAATATGTACATTCATACTCTTGGACTGCCTCTGTAGTGTAAAGATCAGAGTTCCTGGGTTCGATTCCGGATGCTACCAGATTTTCTGAGAAGTAGTTGGTCTGGAACGAGATCAACTCAGCCTCCTGAGGATAATTGAGGAGCTACTTGAATGGAAAAGTAGCAAGTCTGGTCTAGAAAACCGAAATTAATTTCGTTGGGAAAACGTTGCCCTGACCACGCAACACCCTCTATCCCCTAAGGTTTGCACTAACTTCGCCGGCAAGTGACGATTGCTCGGTTGGTATAGTTCGCTTGCGGACTAGAGCCACGGAGTTTGTTTTAATGTTCATGAGTTCGAATATAAGTATTTTAATTCTTATACTTCTTCTTTACTGGAGCTACAACCAAATGTGGCTCTTCATCTCTTCCATGGCACCTTAACAGTAACTTTTTCCGGGTTGAAGTCCTTAGCCCCACAACAAACCCCCAACGTGCAGGACCAAGGACTACATTTCGTCTAGCCCTTAGTTAGTTATTTATTGGAGAGGGTGGGTTTCCCCATGCACTTAGACCAGTATTGGTCCATTGTGCTTCCCTCTATGATATTCTACCAGTCTCTATACCCTACCGATATTGGTGCGTACCATCAGTCCCGACCGAGCCAGCGAGTTCGGCCTCTACTGGCTTGGCGGTATCTATAATGCTTCCCCCATCTATCAGAGGCGTTAGAGACTACTGTTGGGCGGGAAACGTCCTTGAATTCGGCTCAGTGACCTCCTTTGGAGATATGAGGTTCTTTTACGTGCCGTAAAGCTACGACGCGGGACCCATGGCTTAAAGTCCCTCCCGGAGGACTTGTTCCCTGAATTTTTCCGCCCTTAAAAGTTCCACGACCTCCGCCGGGTTTGAACCTGCGTATCACGAGTCATGAGGTGTGAACGTTAACTCTAGACAACGGAGGCCGCTTTCGTCTAGCCCTTACTCTTTGACTTGTGTGGGATGATTAGCCCTACCAGGAGCTCACGCTCCCGTCAGCATAATTATCTAGGTCATTGGGGCGCTCAAACCTTCTTTCTACAATAAGGCCGTGAACTTCGAGAAAAATTAGTATGCACACTACATTTAGCATGACCATGAACTCGTAGAAATTGTATAGATACGTCTAAAGCAGAGCACAATTGAATTGTTTAATTCGAAGCTCGCTGTTTTCGTGCAAGCTCTGCGGCCTGTCTTCATTTGTCTTTCGTTAATTCTACAGTTTCTAAATTCATTCAGCCCAATTAAATGTGCTACTATATTCTAATCAGGCCGTCCAAGTGATGAACTTATAATACATTCGCATATTTAGATTTTATCAAATTTATTAAATTTCAATCTCGAAGTTGATAGCTTGTGCATGAAATATTACACAAATATCATGAAGTGAGAGCATTTCTTAAAACTGATCATTTCGGAGTGCAAATTTACAAAAATCACTGAAAGTCTCATTTGAACAATTCCCGACTTCCTGGATAATTGAATGATTAACATAGGAGAATATTTTCCTCATATACTTATCTTTCATTCTCTTCGCAATTTCATGTAAGCCATCAGTAGCACCTCATTGAATTTTCCAAACTAAAAATCACTTGTCTTGGAAGTTACATCCTGATCAGATACACTTCACACCATTAACATCTGTTCTGGAAAACTTATATGTGAGTGGTCACATTGCACTGAAAAAACCGAAAGACTGCAGCCGCGCCATCCCAGCTCACGACTTCACACAGATACCGAATCTTCAGTCTGCAAATCCACAACTTCAATTCATGTCAAACATCTACTCTAAAATAATTTACTTCGTGGTGCCAATTAACACAAAATTTCTCATAACTTTGATTTCAAATTGAATCTGCGATAATCATCTTGAATTATTTGTTTATTTCACCGTGGCAGTTGTGTATTTTCTTCATGCAATATTTGATAAATATATTTTCGCCGTAATGCACGTAACTGAAAGCCTTGTTTTCTCATTCGGAGGTCTGACTTCCAGTGCACCACACTCTATAACTCTGGTCAATTCTTCGAATTTCTAGTTTATGGCAGATGCCCTGCTGATTATTGTATCAACAGTTCTTAGAAATGTTCCATTGTGGTGCTCTATTGACATATTTCTCTAACGTTACTACAACACCATTTCTTTTTCCAAATATAATAGAAGTTGTTTCTGCAGCAAATATATCCACCTTCTGTGAATACAAACCATTTTTAACATAATATTTTTATTTCTGTCAGATTATAGAACTTGTTGTTAACACAGATATTCAAAACGTATGCAAGCGTCTTGTAGATAACTTCAGATAACGATCAAAATATATTCACAAAACGAATATTTTATATGGCAAAACGTACGTAGCTTCAGGTAGAACCAATGAATGAAAAGGCGATTTACTCACGTCCATGAATTCGTTCTGTATGATGAATCTAGTTGATTCCAAAGATCCATTGCTGTTTCTGTTCACAGTTAATCATCGGAATTTTTTACGTACTTCAATACACGATCATAATTTTTTGGAACGGAAAGTATAGAATCATTCAGTTCCATTACAAGAAAAATATTACCCTGTTGGAAGTGTTACCGCACTGACATTCGCCTTTTTAGAGCTCTGTGAATTCTACCTTCACATCTCGATTTTCTATTTTTTCGGTAATAAGTCGTAAAATCCAATTTTACTGCGGTTTTGTAGCCCAGCAGCGAAATTCACGCGCAATTATTTCTCCAAATCAAATTTCCATTTGTTCCATTTTCTTCAGCGATGAGCCGTATCCAACATTAGCTTCAATGAATGTAATGCGAAGGACAATGTCTGTTTCCCAAGCAGTAGACACACGTAATTTTACGTCCTGTTTCGATGATGGAGATTTAATTCCTTTTTCGGTGATTTTATAAAGGTTCTTGAATCACGCGCAGGAAAATCTCACGTAGCTGCTTTTGTTACCTACAGTGTATTATAAGTCTGGATTTGTTTATAGCTGCTATTAATAACCTGCTTTCGAACAAGTGGATGCGAATTACGTGTCAGAGTTTTAGCGTAATAACACATAAATTTCTTGGAAGAACTAATAACCTACTTTCCTTTGATATGACAAGTACTGCCACTCAGGTGGCCAGTTGTCTAACAATAATAAGGGGGAGCACACAGACATACAAACAGGAAGATGATCTCATAAGCCTCAGGAATGAGGGAGCAGGGAAAGACACGAACAGGCAGACAGGCAACAACGTAATCTTATAATATAAATAAGAAGTTCTGGGAAGAACTAATAATCTACTTCCCTTTCATATGACACGGACTGAATAGAAAACATAAAAATAGAACAGACATGCAGAGACACAGACAGAAAGTTGAATGCATAAGTTTCACAAGAAATAAGGATATACACATAGACAGACAGCAAGGTAATCTCATAAGCGTCAAAAGCATAAACATTAAGGGGCAATAACACAGGTTGGCAGACACAGATGAATACACAGATAGACACAAACGGATAAACAACAGACAGCAAAGTGATCTCATAAACCTGCTTTTAATTTTTTTTTTTACAAAATTATGAGACTGACTTAATAAAAGATTTATTTATATACTCAGAAACTTCTTGAAAATAATTATTTGTTAATATATTTGGCCTACTGAAAATTTATCTGCACACATTCATGGCTGCATTGTACTTCCCTTGTGCAGTAGTCTTGCATGCAGATCTCGGAAACGTGCGAAGATACAAGCCTTGAATTTAAGAAGAGCGAAGTTCAGCTGCATGCAGGGAGATTTATGAAGTATTATCAGGGCCGGCAACATTTCACGAAACGTTACTTACAGCACTGATATGACACGAGAAGTGCCCGCTGTTTCCAGAAATTCATATTAGAGAGTGAGATTTGCTTCAGTAAAATGATCGGGGTAAGTCATATTTCAGAAAAATGATACGTACAATTACGTATTTAACCATTCGTGGAAAAGTAAAAGGCATGTCATTCAGATCTTGTCGTTGTTTACAAATTAGCAGCTTAAAATATGTCTTAAAAATTCTAATTCAAGAGTGAAATTTCTTTTTTCTATTGCTAGTGGGGTGGGACTAAGTCCCTTGTACTGCGGCCACTTCTAGCCTGTTGTACCAGCCCCAGATGATAGTCGAGGGTGATTGTGTAGCAATTGGTGGAATGAAGATTGGCAGGTGAAACCGAAGTACTCGGAGAAAACCTGCTCCAGCGCCACTTCGTCCACCACAAATCCCACTTGTGCAGACCCAGGATCGAACCCGGGCCGCCGCGGTGGGAAACAAGCAAATAACCGCTTGAGCTATGGCGTGGCCAGAGAGTGAAGTTAGCAGATATATGAACTAGGATATTTATCCATTTATTTGTTTTATTTGTTATTTAAGGGCGTTGTTAGTTTCGTGACTATACAGCGTCACCGGTAGCATGATTAATAAACATGGAACAGTTTGTTGATGAGAATTGGCAGGAGAAATGGAAACATCTGTGGAGAACCTGCCCCAGTGATACATTGTGCACCACAAATCCCACATGTCCTGACCCGGAATCGAACCCAGACTGCCGCAGTAAAAACCTGCGACTAAAGGGGTACTGATTGAGCACAAGGAAAATACAAAAGCACATTACCTACAATAAGAGAGATAAATGTGGGATTGAGAGCTTAAGACACTTTTAAAAATGGGAGCCTTACCATGAAACATTAATTGAGTTGTGTATGATTAGAGCATTATGGGGAGTATGTTTTATAAAGAAACTGCTTAATCAGATTATTCAGATTAATACATTATAAAGGTCTAGTAATAATGTTTCAAAATTAAAAAGTAAAACTGTACGTAAAAATGTTCTTTTTCACTCCGTGAAGATTTATGTGAGAGTGGAGTTACAGCTCCACGTATTCTTAATCTCGCCTCTAGATGACAGTGAATAGTCAACTTCACGCGCCGAACTCTTGAGGACACAGACCCCTTTCCTTTATGGAGGCTTGGCAGGTCTTAAGCCGGCCTGGACGCTGTCATCAGTTCAGAAGCTTAGAGAAACTTCCATACTGACCGCGGGTTGTACATGCATCATGTGTCGGGGCATTAAACTTTTTTACAATAATAATATGC
>NW_019718619.1:1557987-1569017 GCF_002891405.2 Cryptotermes secundus | reverse complement strand
TCTTTTAGTATTAGACGAATTTGGATTGGTAACTGGATTTATTGACCACTTACAGATCGTAACAACAAGTAACTATAGCCCTGACGCTAATTCACACACTCTGTAATTCACTACGGCACGTATTAAGTCTTCTCAGCAAGCTGTGTCTTCACGAGTCGCTGCCTGGTGACGGATCTCAACAATTTCCTCTGCTTCCGTAATTGAACTGAACTGAAATCCCTCGGTCGAGTCTTATAGCCTCGGAAAGGACTCGTAAGAAACACTGTTTGCAACATTTCTTCTATTGTCGCATCACACACTTCCGCACGGTCAGCGTAGAAAGCACCGCTTCCCAGTTAGTCCATTTGTCCATGTTTATGGATCTGTTACCTTACAACGGGCATTGTTTTACAGAGTCGTTACTTAATGAGTGTACAGGCTACAACGAGATTAAAAATTAAGCGCTATGTTATGACTTGAAGGATTATAGAACAAGGAGGCAGATTCCAACCTATAACTCACCTCAGTACCATAACGGATGTGCTTCACTTCCAGAGGAAGTTGTTCCTTTCCTTTTAATGTAAATATTCTGGGACACTTGCTAGAGGAAAACTGCAAAATTAGCTGGATTTCGAAGTCTGGCTGTCCAGTTTAGAACCAGTCAACTCGCAAGTTTTCTTTACAATGCATGAGGTTGCAACAAAATTTCACAACCTTATTATAAGGTTGAAATAAGCAGGTAATGAAGAAAAGGTTTGTACGTGGAACGGATAAAGATACAGGGATTACGTTTGCGCGTTTGCTATATGGAAAGCGTGCCTTTCTTTGATGGTTCACTGACGGTTAAGGTAATATTCAGATCGCTAAAATTCTTTCCCGCTTAAAAATAAGACAGGAATGATGGTTTTCATTTGGCGAAGTGATCATTCAGCTAACTCTGAAGCGAAAGAGAGCAAACAGAAAAACAAACGGACCCAATTATTGGGACATAGTAGATCGTAATTTCTCCTTTCATGCAATAATGCAGTATGTCTGCAGCTGAGTAGAAACTGTAAGCAAAGCCTTCGGCTGTCTGCATTGTTAAATACTTTTCTCCCGTTAACATGAAACATTCTGAGACATAATTCAATTCTTTATTATTTATTTGCCGAGTTAACAGATACAAGGCCATTTACAGACACGGCACAGTTTAGATAGAAGTACTCATATTATGGACAATCAAAATACTTAGTCAAAGACAAATTACAGGCAAGCACTGGAGGAAAAACATGTTAATGCAAAGAAGTAAAAAACTGATAATTGAATTCTTTATTGTTTATGTGCCGAGTCAACAGCCGCAAGGCCAATTACAGAGCACATGGTAGATACAAGCAATTACATTATGGACAAACACAACATAAAGTCAAAGACAAATTACAGGCAAGCACTGGAGGAAAACACAATAATATAGACAAGTAAACAAACAAAAATAATAATAATAATTTTATTAACATAAATCTAAGTGTTATTGAGAACTGAGAAATGAAACGTATAAATATTTAATTGAGAAATGAAAAGTATAGATTTTCAGAGAGGATAATAATAATAATTCTGTTTAATTTTTGGTTATTGTACATACAAATAATAATAATAATAATAATAATAATAATAATAATTTAATTGAATTCTTGTTTATATACGCGCACACTTAACAGTTCAGAGACCAATTACAAAATTAGCAGGAGTACGTAGGAAATAAAAATAACTAACAAACAAATTACAAAATAAAGCAGTGTGTATAGTATCAATAAATTAAAAATTAAAGTTAACATTAATAGGTGAGAAAAGTAAGATAAGTACATTTTTAAAGGTTATGTCATTATGTGGAGAGAAAGAACAATACGCGTACATACACACAGAATTTATTATTGCCTCAATTAATTCTTACTTATTTGTTTGCTAACTCAACATCTTTATTATAATTTTAACTCATATACATATATTATAGTAATTCATTTGTTTAAAATTTCAAGGATTAAAATGATATTGGTTCTTTAGGAGCCACCCGTATGTATATCATTATTTTCTGAGTGCACAGGATACAGGTGCTTTTAATTATGAGGGCACATACCTAAGAGTGCTCGAGCAGTTGGGTAACTACTACCGACATGAGACAATTATTAACTTACCTTTTATAAATATAACTCTCAAAATAAAAGTAAATAAGTCTACAAAACTTTCTTCTTTCTCCCGTAACTAACGAGTGCTTACACAAAGCCGAGAAAAATTACAATTAGGAGGATTCTGAAAACTTTTGGGATCATAGCGATTTTAATAAAATATCAGAATTTGGAGTGGTGAACACAATATATCGCTTTCATTTTCTTAACTAATTTACTTATTACGCCATATTATGGAGACTAGATAGTACATATGTTATTAAATAAATAAATAAGAACGTAATATTGTGACATGTAAACCAATTCCTAGGCAACGACTCAGTAAACACATTCCCGCGGCAACAAATACGCAGGCAAAAATCGGATAATTTTCGCTGCTATGCAACGGCGCTGTAAATATAACAATAGAATCGGTGTCGCAAGAGGTGTTTCGATGTGGTTCGTATATAACCATTGCTAGATAACGGATGTGTTCTCTATGTTGTGGTCCGACCCGAGACTATATAAGGAGAAGCCAAGAATAATTGTCAGTTCATTTTAGTTGTCAGTTGAAAGTCAGTCTATGAAGAGAAGACTTTGTATGTGCTGTAGTTACAATGAGACTGTTATAAATCCGTTGTCAGAATACGACTAGTGAAGACTGAGAAGACTTAGCGTGTCCTAATGATTTGTGAAATATGTAGATTTGCGACAGCACTGTAATTTATTTTGATTAATAGTGATTGTAAAGGTGTGAGCAATAAATTCAACTACCAACCCAAACCCCATTCTTATGTCACCCATACACGTGGAATATGTTAGAATTGAGGTTCTCACAGCGGGAACTACTAATAGTACTAAATTATGGGATATAACAGCATGTAGTCAGGTAGAAATCCACCTCCTACGTATACCAGACCATACGATTTCGTCCCAGAGGATAGTACGCCTACTGTTTACACTGAAAAATAATTATGTAACTGATTCGATCAACGCGTTGTCAGGAAACAGCTCTGTAAACATGGTCCAATACGCAACAATAGAGGAAGCTGTTTTCTGTTGATCCGACAAACCCTCCAATAGACCGGCTGGATAGCGATCACGTGATATATGTTTATGTAGGTCCATATCCGTTAAGGGCAGTTTAGGGTCAGTCGTAAGCTGGAAGAGTGAGTCCAGAAGCATTTTCAGTTCCGATCTTCCAGAGCGACTGAAGAAAAATGGCAAGAAACTTCATAGTTATTTGAAGTACTAATTTCTGTTTTTAGACCCGTTGCTAGGAGACGACTAGTAGTAACTGAGAATCTTAGTGTGTGTTGTAAGACTAAGATATAATGTGTAGAAGAATCTAAAGCATTATAATTACGTGTAATTATTAGTGGTGTATATCAGGAGTAAATAAATCCGTCCATCCAATCCAGAACCAGCGTTATTAGTCACTAAAATACGTGAAAATAACGATATTCACTATATCCTGATATTATCCTACAACATGTACTCCGGCGTTGAAAGTGTCTTTTATGAATAAAATATTTTAACAAAATAAAAATTAATATTAACATTTCCAATATTATTTATTGCACAGTTTTTCATCCTCCACTCTTAATGCTCCTGTCTATCAATTCATATGTTGCCATTATATGATGATCAGAATGAAACTCATCAAATGTATCCAGTTAGATACACATGATGACAACTTTACACTTAACACAAATAGTACGTCGGCAATAATGACTTCCATAAAATTGTCATTATAATTCTGTCCTCATCTACGCTCAGTCTTTCTTTTCCCTTAATGAGATGGATTAATCTCCGACTCACACAAAACAGGAAAAGTGACTACTGTTCATTTCCATGCTTAGGTATTTGAAAAACAGATAAGGTAAAATATTGTCGCGTGTATAGGGACAAGACAAGGATTTCGGATTGGAACTGGACTAATTGGACTCTTAAAACTCGTAAATAAAAGCAATCACAGCAGTTTTAATGTTATTAATACGCCTTAAAATTCACTATGGTACGCAATTAGGCTTCTTTAATGTGCTGTGTCTTCAGTTGTCGTTGACTGGTAACTGTTTCTAACGCTCTAGATTCCTCAGCTTCCGTATTCACGTCCTCGCTAGCTGTCGCCTTTCTTACAGCTCCTCATGGCCGCAACTCCTGGCCATTGACTCCTAGCTGCACCTGCGCACTACTGACTCTCACCTGTCTGTCTGCAACTCAACTGCTAACCACTAACACAGTTCCGTTTTGATCCTCGATATTCAGCCTCGGGGCCGACTGCATAGATAACAGCGCCTCTATCAGCTCTTGTATGTTGCGTGTTTCTTCTCTAAAAATCCCTCAACTAAGAAAGTCCATCTGCTCTGGATTTCCCATCCCGGCATTTGGCAGGCATGTTACAATAACCTGAAGTGAATTCTGATATACATTATGATTTCGTCATAATTATCGGTTTTTACTTATTGCCGCCGGCTCCAGAGAATTTGGAATTTTTATCAGTTAGATTAGGATGAATTTACTTTAGACTATCATTTGCTTTTAATTCTGGTTATGACGCCCAAAACCAATATGTTTCATTACCTAAATTGTGAAAGAATCTGAATTAGGCCAATTTAGTTCACGATAGTAGGGCGCCTTTATGGGTAAATTTGTATTCATTTTATTTGCCGTAACAGATATTTTGTTGACTACCGAGAAAACTATCATTATTTCCAACAAGAACCACTAAGTCAGCTAAATATAATCGTCAGCAGTACACGGCCAGTTTAACCTTTATTTACGCAGTTCTACAAAATGGAGGCACGCGTCTGCAGCTGATTTGATCAAAGTGAAACGAACGTGCACTTTCGTAATTTATTCCTCTGAAATTGCAGACATTTTCATGCATAAAGATGATTCTATAATATACCGACTTTTTTAATTTATTTCTAAAAGGCATATATTATAACACTGTTGAAAAAATTTAAATTAATTTAGAGACATACATTTCATTTGAAGTGTTTCGCTAATGAATAAAAAATCAATGTATGCTGAATGGAATAACTGCAAATAGTCCGACCTGCGTGTAATTAAGTCTGAGGAGTTTCCACATCATTGTCCCATTATCTCCTTATCACTTTCGAATAACCACGAATAAACAGTTGTTTCATTGTAGCCAACTGTTTCAATTGCCGCTACCAACTTATGACGTTTTGTTCTTGTACTTTTGATTCTTAAGTTATTGTTGGTACTTCACACGACTGCGATGATGGATGGTAAAATAATGTTATATGATGAATCGTGGTACACAGGAGGAAGTCTTTGTGACCAGTTTTGACGTAGTGTGTCAATATTTACGTTGTGGGATTGCTGAAACCTCAGACCACTACCCCCCCTCCCCTTTCCAAAGTAGCACAGGAAATTCTACAACGTAAGAATCAGAATGGGTTTCGGCTGCAGCAGTATTGGCCCATTTCTTTTCTATGTCTTAAATGATATTTATGAAATGTGTAGGTCATACAGAAAATTGCGTAACGTATAATTTGATAATAATATATTACTAATGAAATCTAATGCCGGTCACGGTAGCCGAGCGGTCTAAGGCATGCACTGTATTGGCTCGCTCGGAAGCCGGGATCATGGGTTCGAATCCCACTCAGACCATGGATGTTAAATTTGTGTGAATTTTTCTCTGTTTGTGTACAGGTAGAAGCCTTGGAACGAGCTGATCATCAGCCCAAGGAGTCCTACCGTATGTCTAAGATTAGTAAAACCGAAGTGAACGGAGAAGTTCATGGAGGTGGGCCTAGGCCCACTGGGGCTGTAGTGCCAAGGAAAAAATTGAAATATAATGAAAATATTAAGCAAAAGATAGCAATTAATTTATATTGGAATAGGTAANTAGGCCTAGGCCCACTGGGGCTGTAGTGCCAAGGGAAAAAATTGAAATCTAATGAAAATATTAAGCAAGAGATAGCAATTAACTTATATTGGAATAGGTAATGTTGTCTCTGTGCTCAACGAATTAAGCGCTACGCCATGAAGGCGTATAGGGTAGTGGATGTATAGCTCCACATTTTCTTGATCTCGCTGCTAGCTGAGGTGTGGTCAGCTCCACGACCCGGCACCTGATACCCATTAGCTAGAACATTGAGTGGACACCACGGGCGATCTGGACGCTCTGGAGAGCAGAAAATTCTTGACCCTACAGCGACTCGAACTCTGACCCCCTGCCCCCCCACAGTCGTCCAGCCGGTAGCTAGTCGGTATACCGTCTGTTCTATCCCGGCTCCCATGTAGCTGTCATCGATTCAGTAAAGTATACAGGTCATTATGGACAAAAAAATGATAAATTTTATAAATATTATCATCAAATTAGTCACCTACTTATGTTGGCCGCATATGAGCTAAAATATAAGTGGCCACATAGGCAGCTTCCACTGTATCATTAAAAAATCCTAAAATATTTGTGAAGTGTGTGGAATTTTTTTTCTAATCGTCTGTGGAGGGAGGTGCTGTGTTTTTGTCTACTTGTGGTGTGTGTAATAACGCAAAGTGTAGCCCAGATTATATAGCTTCGAACGATAGGAAGATTAGGGAATAAGGGACTGTAAATTATGCGATAGAAAGCACCAGTGTACTAGGGTTAGAAATGATTCAAACATTTTTTAAGAGGCTGAAGGAAGCCATAAAATACCTAAATCAGAATATTCTATCTCTAGGTCTAGATCTGAACTAAAGACCACCCGAACACAAAACAGGTGCTCGCTACTTATCCACGATGTTAGGTGTTATCGTGTAGAAACGCTTATAGCAATATTATGTATAACTGTGTTGAAACTTTCATGCCAATGTTAGGTGACCCGGTATTTAAACGTTCCTTGATGTGTTTTGTGTCGCAGTAATATCAGGTGAAAACTTGTTGAATCGTACAGAAAATAATGTTGTAGAATGTTGTAGAGTGTATCAGAGCTTGATTTTTGGATGCGCTATTTAGTGTTAATAAAACACATTGTAAACCTAAACCTAATTTCTAAAACTTCTAAGGCTGTCAAAATTTTGTAGTCCTGAAGAAAGGAAACATTTCTCTTGTCGAAATATCTTCGCTGTGCTCTTTTTCATTGACATCTCAAGAACAGAAGGTCTAAAGTGGCAGGTCAGTGCTTGAGGTACGCGAAGTCTCATGAGGGAACATACGTGAGAGAGTACATTTCTTAGACAGGCACGTCGAAAAGGCCTGTAATGAATTCTGATAACTGTCATACGTAAAACTTTCTGTTGCTCGTATAAATAAAATACGTTTAAAATGAAGAAATCGAGCAGGACGATGCAGATACAACAATCTACATTTCTATGCTATGGGTGCTGAGCTCGAGTCTAGGTCGGGACACCGGCTATCATCAATGAGGTTTGTCGTGGCTTTTCTCAGTCCATCTAGACAGCGTCTGGGGATGAAACCTAAATTACAAAGGGATGTGTTCTTTCCAAATACGTTACAATTAATTATTCGCCAATCATCCTGATATTCGACACTGGAAAGTCCAAGTTGCTACAGCACCATAGAAAGTAAAACCACAAAATATTGTGACGTATCGAGCCACTGCTGGGCAACGGTGATAAACACGTTTCCGAGGAGACAGATTATTGGCAAAAAAAAACTCGTTGCTGGATAATGCTTAGAACAATACTCGACAATAAAGGATGTCCGTTGCTGGGTATCAGACCAATAAACATGCGGCTGTAACAATACTCGACAAGAATTAAATGTGTTTTTTATTAGGTCCAAGCTGAGATTGTTAGACAACTGAGTGGTAACAAGCCTCAACAACAATAGAGGGACTGTGTTTTCTGTGTTGTGTGGTCCGTGCAACGACTATATAAGAGGGCAGAATTCCGAAGTTAGCAGCTCTAGGAGTACAGGAGAACTGTAGGAGTACAGAAGAGCTGTAGGAGTACAGGAGAACTGTAGAAATACAGAAGGGTACAAGGAATAAAACAGAGTGTACGAGATTGAGAACTGAAGGAGTACAGTGGAGTTGTCGAGAGGAGATAACCACGGGAAGTTAGTAGTTGTAGAAAACTTAAAAGTCAGCCTGGGAGGACTTAGTGTGTGACTAGAAGATTACTCAAAGTAAGACTTTTAATTCCGTTACCAGGATACGACTAGTGAAGGCTGAGAATCCTAGTGTATGTTTAATTATGAACTGTGAATTGTATAAAACAGCAATAGCGCCGGATTGCTTGTAAGTACGAGTTGCTTATATTAGACATTAATAAAACCAATCTAGAATTGGTTACGGAACCCCGGACGTGTAACAGTAACAAAGAACCTTTGTGTCTTGCACAGCAACGTATCATCTGAGATCAAATTTATGTTGTCAGAAAAGAGGTAGGTTGAGTCTCGTTATGAGACCGGTTACTTCGGCTAAAAATATGAAAAGTTGTTCTTTAGTAATCACGGTATCTATCAGTATTTTAATCTATGAGTAAAATTTGATTAAATTTCATTAAAAATTTGTCACACAGACTGACCACACACTGACTAAATTTAGGAATGCAAGTAAATTATTAAGTTACCAACCCTCGAGGCCATGACCAGAGATTATTTTTTACAACTGAATCCTTGCCGCCATAGTCCTTAAGCAATATCCTCTCTGACGACAGGGTGGGTTTGTCTCTTATGAAGAGGCTTCACTTCGCTTTTGTCAAATGTAAGCGTCGCACATGTAGCATGTTTTTGAAAATCCTTCCTTGCCCACTATATTCATATCCTCTGTTAGTACAGGCTTTGCAGAACAGATTATGTCTAGGTTACTTATCTTATGCTACAACGGTAGGTTAGTCACTTGAACGGCCGTAAACTTGACCAGGGCGAAGTTCATGTCCCTTATATTTTCTATGTTTGGCTTCGCCTTGTCCTCTGCTACGAACAAGTTCATTATCATTATTTCATTTGAATTGTGCTTGTCGCCTGGACGATTTTGTTACGTAATCGTATACAAGGTTGAAAGCCGTGTGCAAGCCGCGGACCCGTGTGAACTTGAAAAATTTCCAGTGATGGGGGGAACGTTGTGTTGTAGGCGCTGCAATTTTCAGAGGTAGATGTCTGCCACAAATTCCCAGCCCGGACAAGCATAAGTAATTACTAATCTGATTAGTATCTTATGAAAAGTTAGTTTAATGTTGGCGCATAAACCCTAATTTTTTAATAGGGAGTAGATTCTAATAAATGTTCCGATGGCCTTGGCTTCGAACACTTCCATGTGCAGTCTCCATGTAATCCTCTTATCGAAGGAAGCTAGTCCTCATTATATCGCCTCTGCACTGACTGCACAGAAAACACCGCTTCCAACAGCTTTTCTATTGTTGCATGTGCGCCTGTTACGACAATCGCTTGACGGCTACTGAGCCATTGATTAGCAACGGATGTTTTTACAGAGCATCTCCCTAGCAAATGCTGATTCTGCTGGCTTCATAATTCTGGCTTTCGACAGATAGACAATATTATTATAATCTTTTGGAAAACGTTAGCCTTCGTGTGCCTCCCAGCAACCTTAGGGGCTTACCATGGTTTGGTGTTGGTGCCCCTAATAAACACTGTCCTTCTGCTCGGTGCGCCTATGCTGCCAACGCTGTGGGTAAAGATCTCGACATATTTGCAATCGGAACAGTTTCTGTCAATCATATTTCGCATGTAAATGAACAAAAAGTTGGAATCAATTAATATATTAATATATTAATCCATTAAAACTTGAATTGTTTTATATTTTATTGCTGCCATGTCTATTCCAATCAAATTGAAATTGCATATATTTTAATTTTCTCATTCCTCAATGATAGGTTTAATTTATGTTCATAGAGTTATTATTATAATTATTATTATTACTACTACTATTATTATCATTATTTTTATTAATTTCATTATTATTATTATTATTATTATTATTATTATTATTATTATTGTGTGCTGCTCTATTTGAAACTCAAATTCTCACATTGTGGCTTTGTCTGTGTATGTTTGTTACTGTATGTTATTCATGCTAACTGCGTAATTAATATAGACTACAATTTTTGTATTTTGTTTTTTACTTATTTTTGTGTATTTCTCTATTCGTGCTAGCTTTGTAATTGGCCTCTGTGCTGTTAAGTTTGCACGTAAATAAACATGAATTGAAATGAATTATCATCATCATTATCATCATCATCCATGTTAAGTGGGTCCCTTTTTACCACGACATGGCATATCCTCAGGTTGCCGAGACGGCAATCAGATATGGAGGGTAGGTTAGAACATATTAAATAAGCAGTCCCGGACAGCCGACAAGGAATGCTTCTCCAGCTTGGGGATTGGGCGTGAGGCTACCAACTCCTTACCGTAAAAATACTCTTGTTACGGATTGTCACGAATGGCCTAGGACTAGAATGGGTTTTTTGGATAAATGACTTAAGCTAAGAAAAATATATACAAGAATTGGCACGTGGAATGTAAGACGTCTGTAAAGTACAGGTTCTCTCATGACAGTGGCAAAAATGTCAGCATATAAGCTACATTTAGTGAGAGTACCAGGGGTTCAGATGACTTTAAGAGGGGTTACCAGCCTAGCAGTAACTAGGTGAAGGATGAGAATGGTGACCTGCTTGCACTTTCCCACAACAGTTTGAATAGGTGGAGGAACTACTTCTTTCAGTTATTGAATATACATAGGGTCAGTGCTGTTAGGCATACAGAAATCCATACAGCTGAGCCGATAATACCTGATCCTAGCCCTTTTGAGGTTGAAAGTGCTATTGCAAATTTGAAACGGTATAAATCCCCAGGTAGTGATCAAATTCCGGCAGAACTTATTCAAGCAGGAGGAGAAATATTACGTTCTAAGATCCACAATCTAATTACTTCAATTTGGCATAAGGAAAAATTGCCTGATCAGTGGA
>NW_019718619.1:1557132-1557906 GCF_002891405.2 Cryptotermes secundus | reverse complement strand
CTAGCCCTTTTGAGGTTGAAAGTGCTATTGCAAATTTGAAACGGTATAAATCCCCAGGTAGTGATCAAATTCCGGCAGAACTTATTCAAGCAGGAGGCGAAATATTGCGTTCTAAGATCCACAATCTGATTACTTCAATTTGGCATAAAGAAAAATTGCCTGATCAGTGGAAGGAGTCTATTATTGTACCAGTTCACAAGAAGGGTGCTAAAACTGACTGTAGTAATTATCGGGAGATATCAAAGCTATCAACTTCATATAAAATTTTGTCCAATATTCTTCTTTCAAGGTTAAGTCCATATATAGATGAAATTATTGGGGATCATCAGTGTGGGTTTCGACGTAACAGATCAACTACAGATCAGATCTTTTGCATTCGTCAGATATTGGAGAAAAAATGGGAGTACGATGAGACAGTACATCAGCTATTCATAGACTTCAAGAAAGCCTATGATTCAGTTAGGAGGGAAGTATTGTACAATATTCTGATAGAGTTTGGGATACCCATGAAAGTAGTTAGGTTGATTAAAATGTGTTTAAACGAAACGTATAGTAAAGTCCGTGTAGGTAAACATTTGTCTGATAAATTTCCTATCCAGAATGGTCTAAAACAAGGGAAACCAGGTGGGACTGAAACTAAATGGGACACATCAGCTGTTGGTCCACGCCGATGATGTGAATCTACTGGGTGATAATGTAGATACCATAAAGAAAAACACAAAAACTTTAATTGTCGCAAGTAAAGAGGTTGGTCTAGAAGTAAACACAGAGAAA
>NW_019718619.1:1500893-1557029 GCF_002891405.2 Cryptotermes secundus | reverse complement strand
GAAGGGTGCTAAAACTGACTGTAGTAATTATCGGGAGATATCACTGCTATCAACTTCATATAAAATTTTGTCCAATATTCTTCTTTCGCGGTTAAGTTCATATATAGATGAAATTATTGTGTATCATCAGTGTCGGTTTCGACGTAAAAGATCAACTACAGATCAGATCTTTTGCATTCGTCAGATATTGGAGAAAAAATGGGAGTACGATGAGACAGTACATCAGCTATTCATAGACTTCAAGAAAGCCTATGATTCAGTTAGGAGGGAAGTATTGTACAATATTCTGATAGAGTTTGGGATACCCATGAAACTAGTTAGGTTGATTAAAATGTGTTTAAACGAAACGTATAGTAAAGTCCGTGTAGGTAAACATTTGTCTGATAAATTTCCTATCCAGAATGGTGTAAAACAAGGAGATGCTTTATCGCCACTTCTCTTCAACTTTGCCTTAGAATATGCAATTAGGAAGGTAGAGGGAAACCAGGTTGGAATGAAATTAAACGGGATGTAAACGCTGATGATGTGAATCTACTGGGTGATAATGTAGATACCATAAAGAAAAACACAAAAACTTTAATTGTCGCAAGTGAAGAGGTTGGTCTAGAAGTGAACACAGAGAAAACTAAGTATATGTTACTGTCTCATCACCAAAATGCAGGGCAAAATCATGACATAAAGATAGGAAACAGATGTTTTGAAAAAGTGGCACAATTCAGATATTTGGGAACAACGATAACAGATCGAAACCTGATTCAGGAGGAACTTAAGAGGCGATTGAACTCGGGTAATGCTTGCTACCATTCAGTCCAGAACTTTTTGTCTTCTCGTCTGTTGTCCAAAAACATAAAAATTAGAATACACATAACTATAATTTTGCCTGTTGTTCTGTATGGGTGTGAAACTTGGTCTCTGAAAATAAGGGAGGAACACAGGCTGAGGATATTAAAAACAGAGTGCTAAGGACTAGTGGAGGGCTGTTGTGTACATGAAAATGAAATTTCGCCTTTCACAAAATGTTGCTAAATATAAGTGTAACTGGCAGGGTCTCAGGAAGGACTCTACTCCATGGGGTTAGCTAATTGTTTTTGTTGTTGTTGTTGTTGTTGTTGTTGTTGTTGTTGTTGTAAAAATTTCCCCTCTGCCAGATGCGCGTGAACTCTGAATGTTGTTAAGAGTTTTGACGTGTTTGGAGCCGAAACTCTTCTCTTTATCATTTTTACAGTTGTTCTTTCTTGATAATTAAATATTAGTTTCACACCACTCCTATGTATGTATGTACGTATGTATGTACTTCTTGCCGCTGCATAATGGCCGGTGTGTTTCAACTTCTTGACGTTATTGCTGTTGTCTAAATGCTTGCTTAATTTGTCTCTGTGTATAAGTGTGCTCGTGTTTATCTTGTAATTCACTCCTGTGTGGTTAAATAAGCGCGTAACAAAATATATAATTTGTAATACAAATATTATTCCTTGTTTATCTATTTGAAACATATGTTGCTTCTTGCTGTCATAGTTTGTATTAACTATGGTTTTCCCATTATGTTAATACTAATTGTAATCATTGTAACTGAACGTACGTATTAGAAATTTCTTATTCCTTAATGATAGCTTCGATTTTTAATGATAATATTACTATTAATATTATTATTATTATTACTGTATGAATTATTTTTGTTTTTGTATTTTCTGTGTGTATTTTTCCCTTCTTTGCTCATGCTGACTTTGTAATTGATCTCTGGTCAGTAAAGTTTTGTTCTAAACAAATAACAACCGAATTATTATTTTTATAATTATTTATTTCTCTTCAACTCTTTTTCGTTTTTTTCAATTCTTTCTTAATAATATGTTTCCTTCCAGCAGTGCTTGCCTGTAATTTGTGTCTTATCTGTTGTCAAGCGCTTCCGCAGTGGGGAACTAATTATTACCATTATTTTCATATTACGTATTTACACTTATCCTTTGTAAATGCATATATTTTCTTTCTCACGTCTCAATTAAGGCTTTGTTTCGTTGTTGTTGTAATTATTATTCCAGACGACAAAAATCTTGACGCTCTATTCCTTATAAACGGTTTCAAGAACAAAAACAACTCTTCTCCTACTATGGACATTGTACCCACTAAGTAAATAGGGGCTTTTCCAACTTTAATGTCAGTAATATCTCAGGCCTTAGCTTTTCAAGAGGGTGGGTCATGGCTGCAATCAACATCCGTAGATCTCCTGACGTTGTCAGTAAACATAACATCTCCATTGAGAAACACATTTTCCTTTGCTTAACCCTACTGAGTTACGTCAATATCGTGCTACCTATATTACTTTGTTGTCTATGATTAAATTTTAATCTAGTTTCAGTTTTATTTCTACTTGTAGCCTTAGTTAGCTTCCATTGTGCACAATTCCAGGCCTTACCTAGTGTAGGGCACTCGCTGTTGGCAAGTACTTACAAAAGAAATTGTATTGAATGATCTTTATCATCACCTCGAAAATCATAAATTTGATTTTTGTTGTTGTTCCTATGTTATAATTATCATCATTACTCAGATGTTATGAACTGACTTGTTTTGTACTTTGTGTATGTTTCCTTCTTTTCTTCATGCTCACTTTGTAATTGGCCTTTGGGCTGTTGAGTTATCCGCACATAAATTAGAATTGAATTATCATTATTAATAATATTGCTAATTATATTATATTATATTAGGACCACTGGCCATTAACACTTTTACCAATCACATGCGGATTCATTTGTAATTCAACCAACTCATAATTCTTGATTAACTTAAACTACAAAACTTTAATGCTGTTGATGATTAACAGCTCTTTCAACGTCGTATTTACTCTGTTCAGAAATGGAGTTTTGATAATACAAAAAGTAAGTAAAGCTATCCCTGTAACAGGCCGTGAAGGCTCATAGGCTTGTCAGACGCTGTGGGTCCCACACTATCAAGACAATCGGATCAAAGATGGCGGTAAGGTTGTCAGCCTTACGCGCCAGCCGCAATTTACGCCCCAGGAAAATTATTTAATTAATTCCTGGTACTCATTTCTGTTAGAGGCTGAGTGGACCCCAGGGCCATAGTGTGGCTGGAAGGATTAGGCCAATTGAAAAAATTCAATGACCTCATAGGGACTTGAATCCGTGACCTTAATACTATGAAACTAAATATTAATAAAACTGCAGTTACATCTTTACTCATAAATCTATGAGCATTAACTGTAATTGAAAATTGTGTAACAAATAAGTAACATGCTCCCAGTGTCTTAAAAATCTTGGAATCTTGTTAAATTCTAAGCTTTAATTTCAGTCATTATACTGTTCACAAGGTTTAAAATTGTTGTTTGATTTTTTGCATCATATTTTCCTTTTCGATCTTTGATTGTCTTATGACATTGTACAATAATTTAGCCCTGTATAAACTTAAATACGGTTCTATCGCTTGAAACTCTAGTAAAGTAAAGCTATCCTTGTACCAGGTCGTGAAATCCCATAGGGTTGTGAGACGTTGAGGGTCTCACATTATCTAGACAGTCAGCTCAAAGATGGTGGTAAGGTTGTCAGCCTTACGCACCGGCCACGCTTTACTCCCCAGGCAAATTATTTAATTAATTCCTGGTACTCATTTCTGTTAGAGGCTGAGAGAACCCAAGGGTCATAGTGCGGCTGGAAGGATTAGGTAAATTGAAAAAATCCAATGACCTCATCGGGACTTGAACCTGCGACCTTCCGGCTTGTAGCAGAATGCCTGAAACTCCAGTACATTGACTAATAAACCTAAACTTGAGGGAATTCAAAGAAAATTTGAAGACTTATGCTATAGTAGAATTTCTATTAATTTTGATTAAGTTTTTATTCATTTACATGTTAACTAAACAAGCCAAAGGTCAAAAATAAATTGAACATGATTAGAGGAAAGAGACAATATAAAAAGCAATTTGCATCATTTAAATAATAATACTAAAATTAATTTCATTAACATAAATAAATGTATCATTGAGGAGCGAAAAATTAATATATGTACACTTAGAATGAATACGAACAGTATTTTTTTATTTTAAAAACTATGGCTATTATAAATTATGAAAGCAAGAAACAACAAAAGTTTTAAATATATAAGTAGGTAATAATATGAATTTGATCCATTTATATATTTAAGTCTTTGCACAACAGCCTAAAGGCTAATCATAAAATAACCACTAGAAAAATGGGAATAAACAAATATATTCACGAAAACAAAACAAGACAAAATAAGGCAACTAAGATAATAATACCAATTCCGTTAGTTCAGTGCGCCAACCATTATAGTGTGAGAAAAAAATTAATAAACATACATTCAAATTGCGTGTAATTAATATTTTAGTATGAAGACAGAACCATTGAAGAATATGATTCTGAAAAATATTTCTGGCCCCCAGTGCCTCAATTCTCCTGCAAAGAACATTTCCAACTGAAGCACGTCTTACAGAATGGTAATTATTGATGAGCAGACGGTAAACAACGCGCTTTTATTTATATCCTTTTAATATTATTTACTGAAACATTATATATGGCTATTTGCGGGCATTTATTATAGTAGGCACAAAAACATATTATTCAGATTGAATCTTCCAACGGTCCATTCTTTGTGCTTTATTCCTCTTCAGAACTTTTAATGTCAAACTAAGTTTCCCACCCTTTGTTGATGCTGCTACTTTACGGGTACCTACTGCGTAGCTCTTCAAATTTTGATGCTCACTATCGAGCAAAGGTTAGTCCTTCAGCCAGACGCATTTGTGCAGCAAATATTATCTGCAAATACGTATAGTGATGTTTTTCAACAGAGAGTTCTCTTCGTTGGCTTGCATAATAAAATCCGGCAATAACGTATTTTATATTGTTTAAGGGGTTCAGGCCCCTAATACTAATTATCTTATTTAATTTGTAGTATTATGTCCTTTATGCATTGTATGTGTATGTCCTTTGTGTGTGGCACGCGGTAGCATAGTTGGTTGAGGCACTATGTTACAAGCCGGAAGGTTGCGGGATCGAATCCCGATGAGGTGGATTTTTTCAATTGACCTAATCCTAACAGCCACACTATGCCCTGGGTTCGACTCAGCCTCTAACAGAAACTAGTACCAAGAATTTTCCTGGGAAGGTAAAGGGCGACCGGCGCTTAAGGCTGACAACCTTACCGCCATCTGTGAGCCGATTGTCTAGAAAATGTGGGAGCCCCAACATCTCAGAATCCTATGGGCCTCCACGGCCTGTTGAAGGGGATACCTTCATTTTACTTTACTTTATGTCCTTTGTGTATCATCTAGTCTCATTGTGTCTTCCTTTTCTTCTTCTAGTTCTTACCTGTAACCGGCTTTCAGTTGTTGTCAAGCGCTTCAGTGAATAACCTGTATCCAAATATTGTTAATATATTTATTTATTACGGGAGGTTGGATAGCTCAGTCCGTATAGTGACGGGCTACGAGCTGGAAAGCCGGGGTTCAATTCCGTGCAGGGGCAAGTAATTATCTTCTCCACAACGTCCAGAGGGGCTCTAGGGCTCGCCCAGGCTCTTACCCTGTGGGTACCTGCGACAATTTCCTTGAAGCTAAAGTGGTCGGGGAGTTAAGCTGACAGCTTATTTACATCTAAAACCGAAATTAAAAACGGTATGGCTATTCCTCCACTACCCCATACGTTTTCACTGCATGATGGTTAATTAATTAAGTACATGGACCTTTCTATCTTTTGTCGCTATTTTTACTTATACTTGACTAGAGTATTTAAAGCTTCAAACTTTACATAAAAGGAGGAAAAATACAAGGATATTATTCCTTATTCTAATTCAATTCTGCCTTATTCTTTTGAAAATGTTTATTCTTCGAGTCCTTACGCGAGATATCGGAAATTATTTTCAACTTCAGTTTCGACTCTTCTTGCGAAAATTGTCTTTATGCTAGATGCACTTCAGCTGCTAATATTATCTGCAGCATCAGTCATGTTTTGTAATCCTCATGGTACCGAATGTGCTGATCGGAATGTAACAATTTAGACCTGTGCTCTGTTGGTGCTTTGCTCGAATCTCAGATGGGACACAGCCCTGGTTGATTTTTTTATGGTTTTCTTTACTCCGTCAAAAGGGAAGGAACAGTAGATCACTGTAGGTCGCGGTGCAACGGCCAAGAACACCCACCCCTTATACATTCAATCTTTCATTCAGTACTCCTTCTAGGCCACGACCGCTTCCTTCCAAGGCCTTTCTAATCCATTATTCATTTGTTATCCCATCAATGATACAATATAAATTGATATTGAACGCTCCGTTAAATAACCGCGAAAAGAAAGTGCCATGGGATAATCAGGAAATATAATACGTGTACAAAGAAGAGTTATAATGCTCAGCTTAAGGATATTAATACAAATTAATAGAATTGAAAGGATATTAACTAATCAAGTAAGGCACAATAGATCACTGTGGTCGCGGTGCAAGGGCCAAGAAGGCCCACTCCTTATACATTCAACTAATCCATTACAGTGAAAATCCTAATATTTTTGCAAAATTGTTAAAAGTTTTCTTAAATTTTTGAAAATTTAAAATTAAATATTTATAACAAATTATGACAGGCAGAGGAAGAGAGGCGTTTCCTCTATCAGCTTCATCGAAATCATCAAATCTCAGTAAGCTAGGACGAATGTTATATTTTAGCGTCCTGTTGCACTGATTTAAGTCCATGATTTATTTAATCCGTCTTGCAGTGCATACACTCATTTATCTCCTTCTCTCCCTCGCACTACATGTTTCGGCATAATAATGCCATCTTCAGGTGCTTACTTATCCACGTCAAACCAGTTCATTGCATGCCATGTTCACACATTAAAATAACTAAAATATGTATCTATCATATGCATTGTCAAACGTTAAAAATATTAAAATTGTTCAGGATACCAAATCGCTACGTCGCCCCTCACTACGTCAGTCACGCCCATTCTCCTTTGTTGGAGCACTCCTTCATTATCTTGTGTGTTGTGCTTTTGTTGTGTCGTGCTCCTGCGACTGCGTGTGTTATACTATTGGGCTTCCTGGGTATGTGTGTGTGTTCTGTCTTCGTTTTGAGTGAGTTTGAGTGAGGGAGAGAAGGAGATAAATGAGTGTATGCACTGCAAGACGGATTAAATAAATCATGAAGCTAGGACGAATTGTCCTCGAGAAATAAGAAAATATCTTATTGTGATTTCCAAAATTTTGTGAGCTCTAACATCTCTCTAGAACTTCCGCAGGGGCTCCCTCTACAGTAGGGGCAAAATTTGGTCGAAATATATGAAACTGCTTGGAAATGTATAAAGAATAAACAAACACACTTTTCATTTTAGATAAAAAATGGCTAATAAATGTAAGCTTCGCCGTTATGGTTTGTAGACGATTAATTTTTATTCATTGTTCTGCTTCGTTTAATATTCATAAAAGCTTAAGAGAAGTTAAGTTTCCTTCTAGCAATTACTTTAATAAATATATGGCTACATAGCACTAGAATGTGCTTCAGGTGCAAGTTTAAACATCCATATACAGAACTCACTATAAAAGAACAGAAGGCCATCTGTCAGTATGATCTTCAATTTTCTGCGTTTGCTTCAGTTTCCTTTTAAATGTTACTATATTGAAATTGGCTCTAAACTAATAAGCAATGATGTATCTTTCCAGCGAATGGTTCGTTCCAACCGGGCATGGAACCAAAACGTCAGAGAACGGCTTACACCAGGCATCAGATACTAGAGCTGGAGAAAGAATTCCACTACAACCGCTACCTGACCAGACGGCGGAGAATAGAGATCGCTCACACTCTGGTTCTATCAGAACGGCAGATCAAGATCTGGTTCCAGAACAGACGCATGAAGTGGAAGAAGGACAATAAACTGCCCAACACTAAGAACGTCCGTAGGAAGACAAACCCAGCTGGAGTTACAACAGCGAATAAAAACACCTCCGGCACCACGAAAAGCAACCCAACAACGAGATCGAAAAACAATGGCGACAGTAGAAGACGAGCAAATAGTAACAATACAAACAATCCGAATCCTATTGTTGTTACGAACACTGTTGCTACTGACATAACCAACCATCAGCAACATCACCATTCGCATCACCACCAACAGCACCATCTAGGAACGGCATCGAATAATAACGTGACTGATCAGCAACATTCACATGGTATAGTTACTACAATGCAGTCAACAATGCATCTTAGTTCACCGAGTTTGGTTTTAAGTCAGTTGACTCCATTAACACCGGCTCAAACCTGTGGTCCGGCGCTTCCACCAACAACAATTAAATCTGATTATGGATTAACTGCGTTATAAATGACGCATTTCGAATTATTTACGTTGTATTATTTGAATCAATATGTGAATCAAGTTAGAAATGCAAAATGTTGATTTCAAGCGGAAAATTGTTACCAAAACGTAACTGTGGAAGTGCGAATACAGTTAAGTGCCAAAAATATGTAAAAAAAAAATCAACGCTAAGTGACTATATTATAATTGTGAAGGTAAAATTTTTTTCTTGCTTAAGCATCAAACCAATGAATACATATGAAGAACCGGAGGTAAAAATCCATGTATCTTCGGCTCTGCGCTAGGTGGAGGTGAGTGTCCAGAATCATGCTCCGGCCCTTCTGCCTCCGATATCCATTACCTAGAAGGGAGCATGTATAACTTAGTCCGTATAGTGGTTAGCTACGGAACGGGCGACCCAGGAATCGTGGTTCTATTCCCAACAGGTGGAATTTCTTTTCTTCACAGCTCCCAGATCGAACATGAGGCCCATCCGTTCTCAGAAGTGTAGGTGAGTTCCTTCACCGAAAATAAAGTGGCTAGACCGTGTAGCTGGCTACTTCCTTCTACTGCCGTAGAGATTTGAAAATATATGAAGGCATACTTTCATTTTCCCATATATTTTCATGGCATGATGCTCAATTAAGAAAACGGAAATTCTGCCTTTAATTTTACCCATTGGATAGAATGCTGGTTAGGCCTCGGAGCCTGTCTAGACATAGTTGATAAGAAAAAAAATCCTCTCTCCGTCACGAATGAAATTCTGACTGTTACCTCTGTTAAGATTAATCACAGTGTCACTTTCGGTAGTATAATTGTTCACTCCATACTTCTTACTTTGCTGTCTACTGACAGTATATCATTCATCATCGTCTGTAAGCCGTAAGTGCCAAAACCTGACAACGTTTTGAGTTTCTTTAAATATTATGGCCGAAAAATTAAAATGCACAAGTCGGCATCTTGCTCCTTTTAGAATTTATTTTTAATTGTATCGGGGTTAAAACAACATACTTCCACATACACATATTTTGTTTCCCGATAGATTCTGTGGAATATGAAAAATAAATACGAACTTCGTGGAATATCAACTTGAGGTCGTAATAGATGTTGCTTCGTTATAAACGCAAGTAACAACACAAAAATGAAACAAAAATTCTATAAAATTAATTTGCGAATTATAACTGCAACATCAAAAATTTCTAAAATATAAAATGATTAATTTTCTGGCCATTATCCACCGTCCTTATTATTTAAATAAACGTTTCGGGGAAATGACTATCGCCGTCCCTAAGTAAAATACCTCTTCTTTTGCGTTCGGTCTCTAAAGACAGTCCCTCTTTCCGGAAGATGGAGAGAGAATGTAGTCTCCGAAACGTCTTCAAGTGTAAATTCGGACAATGGGTAGTGTCTAGAAAATCAATCATTCTGTTAATACACCGTCATGATTAACTTTTACATCTTATTTTAAAACATTCATTTTACTGGTCTCTTCATATAACACGTACTGTTTTATTGCTCGTGCCAAAATTAATCTCGTTCTTCAATAAATATATTCAAATGTTAATTAGTTGTTATTTATGTAGACTGAATTATGTATTAATATTTAAATATATTAATATATGCTAAGAATTTTAAAAAATAACTGAAATTAAAATCGTAATTTATTAAAATATTTTAAGACGCTCAAAATACCGGTACTTAGCTGTTTCGAATTTCCACAATTTACTATCGCTTTCTGTATAATAGCCCGAACTATATCATGATGAACCACGCATTTTGTTTTCATTTATCTATATCAGGAAACAGGAATTTCTTTGTTTATGTTAAAATACAGGATATTATGTCGAGACTGTTATATAAGATACCACTGTACATACTTTGGTACGAGACAGGCAAACTACCGTCATTAAAGGCTGCTGATTTACTCAGCTGTATTATACTTTATGCTACATTAACAGGATTAGTACTGTTACCAGTTGATAAGGAGAAAGCTATAGTAAACCTACTTTGGAATTTATGTTTTGATAATTACTTTTATTGCCATTACAACAGAGAATTTAAAATATTTTTAAAAGAAAAACGAAATTATCTGACAATATAAAAAGTCTCTATACATCAAATATGATAAAAACGATTTTTCGTTATTTTCAAAATTGCTTATAAGCTATCTGAATTCGAAATCAGTAATATAGATTTAAAAACGATCAAAATTATATCTACTTAAACAAGGAAGTGAACTAAAATGTCACACTGCAAAATCTTTTAAAAGCTGGAGCTTCTGTGTGTGAAACTGAATTAAGAAAGCTGAAGCAATACTCGTATGTACGAAGCATTCATAAGTTCCTGTTAAAATACAATTGCATGACGATAAATATATACTTAAAATTTTCACTTTGCATAAAGCGATAAATGCTTACACACATATAGATATACATACAAGCAAATCTTTCTCATATATTCACATGCATAAGTTCATATGCATAGAAAATACGTACATATATGCACACATTCCTGTTAAATTAATATACACATGTATTCAAAAAATTATGTTGTGTTATGTTACGCTGCTGTCTTTAACTGGACCGCGTACCCTCGAACGGAAAGAAGAAATTTTGCCTCTAGAGGCTAAGAAATACCTCAATTGCGAATTTAGACTTTTCCGCTATGGCTATGTTACACATATATGAGGTCGTCCGATATCGATAAGAAATAAGCCTAATTATACAGTAAGGATAGCGCATTTCCATCATATTGAAACTTTGGAGTGTGATTAGTTCCCATGGAAATTTAATAGATTCTTTATGTATTTCATAGAGACCTGTATATACACGTAGATAGGCTTGGGGGTTCGAATTCCTCCCATTAGTATCTAGTGCGGACACCGACTGAAACAATTTGGCCGTTAAAATAAAATTTTGTTTGCGAAGGAACCGACTACCGCAAGAGCTAAACTTATTTAATGACCTAAGTGTTATAGCACAGTTTTAAATCCATTGAACCCTGAAATTATCGCTTTTCCCCGATTTTATAGCAAGTGTCACGTAACTTCGAACAAGGCCAAGACTAACCTTGAATGCGCAGAAGAAGAATTTCAGACAAGGGGGTGGAGGATGTGAGAAGTGACAGGCGGCCAGTGGAAGAACGAGTGTTAAGAAACTCCTCCCACCACAAGCTATGCGCGGGTTTTGACTAGGAATGCGGGCCTGGTTCGAAGTTACGTGACACTGTCTATAAGTTGCCCTCGATTTTAGATGCGTCTCTTGTACAACAGTGGGTTGGGAGGAAGAAAGGACACTATCAATTGTAAGATGCAACCTTAATTTTTAAGGCTCAATATAGGTGTAACGATGAAAGCTGACCGATCTAAATTTTTCGAAAAGTATATATATTTTTTCCTTGGCACTACAGCCTCAGTCGGCGTAGGCCTACCTCCATGAACTTCTCCGTTCACTTCGGTTTGTCTAGATCTTACACATTCGGTAGGACTACTTGGGCGGGTGATCAGTTCGTCGCAAGGCCTTTACCTGTACACAAACACAGAAAAACGCACACACACAAACTAAACATCCATGTGCTGAATGGGATTCGAACCCACGATCCAGGTTTCCAAGCGAGCGAAGACAGTACATGTCAAAGTATATGTTTACACCATGATATTTTCCGTCTCCATGTAACGACATTTCTAAAACGGAACCACATGAAAATACTTTCAGAATGTCATTCGTTGCTATCTTCGTGTTTACTGTTCCGTGACTAAAGTTATGGTCATGGAGATCTTCCTTATGCTTTAGTCATGCAATATAATTTATCGACATACATTCATAGACGCGTCTTAATTTCAGAAAGAAATTAAATATGAAAATGATATATCTTACAACCAAGGAAAAACAAAAATTCGTGGATTATTTGCAAATTAAAATATAAAGCAGGGACTGTACCGCAAAATAATATTACTCAAAATTTTGATATTACGATCTTATACGTTGTAACTCCGTGTACTTTCATAGAAGTCCGCAGATGTTTCGGAAGAGCTTATCGCCTCCATCTTCAGGTACGAAGAGTCTACTTTTCTTACTATTCGACCTCGAAGGTAGAGACTGTACGTCCCTACAAACTATCCGTTGACTTCCGCCAGACTACAGGACGCTACAACCAACGAAATGATACCTCTCATGCGCACCGCTATGAGAAATTCAAATCTGACATTGACAGAATTTTGTTTCCCGCCCAACAGCAGTCTCTAATACCTCTGGTAGATGGGGGAAGCATTATAGATACCTCTCAGCTAGTAGAGCCGGTCTCGCTGGCTGGGCGGGACTGATGGTAAGCACCAATACCGGTAGGATATAGAGACTGGTAGAAATCATAGAGGGAAGCACAATGGACCAATACAGGTCTAAGTGCATGGGGAAACCCACCCTCTCCAACAACTAATTAACTAGACAGAATTTTAACAAGATATTAATATTATTTTCAGTTAAAACCACAAAGTTACACGAACGTGTTTTCTATCTCTACATACCTGAAATTGTGCTTAATGCAAATAATAGTTACAGAGCGTAAAATAATTTTTAAAACATAGTTTAATGCTACGGTATTATTCTCCGGCCTACAGTGTATGGCAAATTATATTGGAGAATTATGTATAAAAATTGAAATACCTTAAACGTACCGAGAATATTATCACATAAATATAACAAACACAATTTTGCAATAAGTGGAAGTACAGTTGTAATTATATAAATATAAATCTAAAAACCTGACTGCTGTATACTTATAATCATTGCATCTGTCTGTCGGCAATGAAAATATAAAACAGTTCGCCGATGCATGTTTAAATATGGCCTATACATAAGGACGTTCAATTCACAAGCACACATTTCCTCTCGCCCCCCTAACACTTGACGCTCATGCTCACAAAACTTTCGTATAGATGAACTCAGATTTCCTTGCTCTGCCTTTGTTCTTAAAATTAAATAAGTAAAAATGGCGATTCGACATAGCAGTACTGTGAAAGATCTATTATTATTATTATTATTATTATTATTATTATTATTATTATTATTACTGAGGATCCAATTTAATTTGTTTTTAGATCTCTGTAATGTAGCTTAAAATTCCTAATTTGTAAAGTGCCTATGAACTTGCACTATTTTGAAACAATTAATTATAATTCTAAAAGACATACTTTTCAAGTATCATATATTATTAGACACATAACATACCATCTCGTTTCATTAATCTAAGAGGAAGATTTAAGATTGTGTAAATAAAGTACAATATATTTTTCCCATCGATACCTTATTCTCTAATTCGATTTGCCACAGTATATACGGAAATGTTATGTAAAGAGGTTACAAATGCTGACTAAATTATCCGCTATGTCTTCGAGTTTGCTCAGAAATACTAAAGACGAAATGGCAATGCAACTTTTCTCAATTTATTTACTGGTCTATAATCTGTGGGACTGCTACACCATGGAACACGGGATATACATACTGTAGAAAAACATAAACACTTCTGGAACTGGGTCCACTCGGCCTCATGAGGATAATTGAGGTGCTATTTCAAAGAAATAGCGGCTCCGGTCTAGAAAATCGAAATTAACGTCCGTGGGGATTCGTTGCGTTGACCACGCTACACACACTACCCGCAAAATGTTGGCACTAAACTTCGTTTACAAGCGGCGGTCGCTCGGTCGGTATAGTTCGCTGGCGGACTAAAACCAGGGAGTTTGTTTTTTCTGATTTTTATTATTTATTGTCACGTGTATTAGTGACTAGAGACGGGGTTCGGATTGGGAATTGGTTTATCAAAAACTCACAGCATGTAACTACATCTTACAGTCTCAAGTATGCTGTATCTATAGTATATATATTTTTCGCTTATTGGTGGGGTGGAGTCCAGCTGGGTCCACTTGGCACGTCGGCCACTGATTGGCCTATTGTAGCCTGCCCCGGGTGATTATGATGATGGAGAATTTGGTGGAATGAAGATTGGCAGGGGAAACCGAAGTACTCGGAGAAAACCCGCCCCAGTGTCACTTTGTTCACCGCAAATCCAATTTGAACAGACCCCGGGATCGAACCCGGGCCGCCGCCGTGATAAGCCAGCGTCTAACCACTTAAGCTATGGCACGGCCATAGTATATATAACGTCGCCCACTAATTCTTCTAATTCTTATTCTGGCCATACTGTTGTTCCCTTTCAACATCGGAACTCAAGTGAATTCAATTCCAAGTAAAAGTCAAAGTCACGTTGCGACTGACGGTCGGTCAGTCAGTCAGTCAGTCAGTCCGTCAGTCAGTACGTCTAGGTGTCGAGCCCTATCTGGGGCTCATGACCAGATATTTATGACTGTTTGACAAATTACAGTCTTGTTTTGGTGTGGCGCCCTCTCTGACCAGAGGACGGGTCTGTCTTTTTTACATGCTGCTGGCCCTTGCCAGCGCAGTTTTTCTTGGGTCCGAGTCCCTTGGTACTCGCGACCATATTTTACTGTCTCAGATTTGAGACTTCCCTTTTTGTCGCCTCCTACGACTCACAGGGTCACGGTGGAGGTATTCGACCCCGCCTCCACACGGGGTAAGTCAGTTCCCATTCCCGTAATCTGAGAGAGAACTAGCCTATTTTTAAATAATCTTCGCATAATATTTTCTAATGATTACTGATACGCGTACTAGGAAACTCCTTTATAAGATGCACAGGTGATGGTACTGTACAATGCGCGCGCATACAATTAAAACTTCTTAATACAGAGCAGTCAACTTGGGGTACGAGGTACGCTATTAGGTTTAGTGCGCATCATAATATTACATTGCACCCATTTTTAAAAATGGCAGTGAATTCTAGCAGCAGATAGTTTAAAAAATTGCTAATTATTTTTTTTATTTTTCTAACTGATTTCACTCAGTTCAAAACAAATAGGATATGAAATGAATATGATTTCTTAATCATATTCATTATACATATAACCTAGGAATTTTTAGAGGTCGCCTTTTCAAGACCGTTGATCTGGCAACACAGTTTGACGGCCTCTTTGAGATTCGACTAGCTACATTTTTTTCATGGCTCTTCCAGCCTATTCAGGGCCCAAGGTCTCTCATTCAGTTCCGTAATCATTTATCACAGACTGTAGGACTCCTCAGACGCGAGATCAGCCCGACACAAGGCCGCTACCTAAACAGAACAACACAAAACAGAATAAGCGGATACACACTCCACATATTCGTGACCTGAGTGGGATTTGAAACCCGATCCCAGCTTCCGATAGAGCGAAGACAGTTCATGCCTTAGACCGGGCGACTACTGTGACCGGCCAGGCTAACTACTATCGACATGAATATACAAACATGCATTTGCTATTCTAAAAGAGAACGCTTATACGCAGTGCTCACATTGAAAGCAATTCCGAGTGTGTGCTTTCAGCGCTTCTTCAGGAGTAAATTAACTTATTTCTTTAAATGCTGGTTTCTAATGTTAACATTCTAAACATATATTCTGGACATTGTAGATGCAGTCCTTAGTTTAGTGTTTCCTTCATAATTCTGAATGCTGCAGTGTAGACATTTGTTTCGCTGCTATGAGGAAGCAGTATCTCTATAACACGGCTAGCTCGATGGTTTGACGTTAGATAACCTTGGCTTCATACATGACGATGTTCGGGTCTCATATACCATCTGTCATCATTGGACATAAGTGCGCATATATGCCCTACATACGTGCATATATATACACATATATATAAGCCTATGTACAATATATTCATAACTGAATATTATCCCATTCGATATAATTTAAGAGTCTCTCGAAATTATGTATTTTTTTTTAAATAATCTGTAAATATATGTTTATTTACGCTAATAAGAGAATGTAAAGAAACTCCGGTAATAATTTACACTATCTACATGTAACAGAAGCTACCAGTTTTATCTACAGAAATATTGAACGTAGTGTACAAATGGATTTGGCTGGAATTAAACTCAAAGTAATTTAAAAAGCAATATGGTGCAATTAACTGAAAAATATTCGGCTCTGAATTAAGTCAGAGATGGCCAATTCGTATCTGAGTAATTTGCGCATGTACTTTAAGAGCAAGGCTCCTATCTTCGTTAGCGCTTTACAATTTCTGTTCATCACAGTTAAACTTCCTTGGATGCGTTGACTACCTACGGTCGGTGAAGAAAATATTTATGTTGTTCTTGGCGTTACTATATTTCCTTGGCGCGTAGTTTCCTTCGTCCAAATGCGTCAGTAACTATAGCTAAGTCAAAGAAGGGTATGTCACAGTGGTGTCAGATAATGGAATATGTACGAATATAAACCTGTACTCGTCTTCTGTGTTTTTAAATAACTGCTTCATAATCAAAATGACATCCCAAAAAATGTCAATTATTTCCAAATGTAAAACATCGTTATATTTTTGTTTATTTTTCTGATTGAAACTACTGACTGGTAATTTATGTTTTGCTTATATTTTTGCTTTTAAATAGCGAGGTTGAACTGCAACAATTTGCAAAATAGTCATGAATAATATGTATTATAATCAAGTCATTTAATTTTGTTTTGTTCCAAAGTGTGTTTATTATTATTAATTATTATTAATACATAATATTCAGTTTATGTTGATCAAAATGTGACGTGCCACATTAGTGTTGTAAGAAATGAGAATGCAAGTAGGATCTACTGAAGATTTATATTGCTCTAATTGATCGAAATTATGTATCAAGAAAGTGAATTCAAATTATTGAATTTGACATCTGCTAAATACACCTGGGATCGGTCCTAAATATGTTAGTTAATAGACAACGAAACCTCGTCTAATTTATAATGAAATTTAAATTGCGCATGAGTGCGCAATAGCGACACAATATGATGTTTCCTACTATCATGCTCGAAAGCATTCACCATGAACCACAGAAATATTTAAAATTGCTTAATTAATGAATATATATACACATAAACCATAGACTTACAGTTAGCTATTCTTCTGAACTGCAGTGCCACAAATTAAAGGTTAAGAATCGATATTATAATTTTTTCAAGTGTAATTGTAGGAATAATTTACTGTTTAATATTACATGTTTCAGATTATGCGTGAAATATAAAATTCCCATTTTACCTTTACACATGCACAATACATGAAGAAAGTATTGTGGTGTTGAAAATATCGAAGTAAAATTGTTCACGGGCTTAAATGCTCTCAGCTTACTGAATGAATACAATTTTTGGAATGCCGTAGGCACGTGTTTGTTTGTATGTATGTATGTACGCAAGTGCCCCTTTCTAGCTCCTGAAGATCCGATGTATTTTATTCATTTATTACTAGTCGATGCCCATTGCGTACCAACATTCTAGCTCCAAAAATAGGGTCCCTTAATAGAAGCCCCAAAAAGCGAAATGATCATTTCCTTTAAAACAACGCTAACGAATTTAATTAAATTTCTCATTTATATAGTGACCATCAGTGTGTATGAAATTGAATGTTTGCTATCATGAAGAAAATTATAGTATGCTTATTTGGAGCCCAAATGTTTAAGCACACCGTCATATCCAGGCTTTTATAATCAGCGTCTATGGCCAACCGAACGAAAATTGATTTTACATCCGAGGTAAGTTATGCAAGATCAAGTGTACACGAGAAAGTATACGCAATGTCTTTCCAGCGACGTCTTTTGTAAATAAAAAACTTGATTGTAAATGACTGCATATACTTGATGAAGTTGCTGAAGAAGGCATATGCTCATATTTAGGACCGAAACCATGGAAGCAAAACATATTATATTGTTTGTATAAACAAGTTCAAAACCAAACTCAGGGTGAATTTTAGTTTTAAAAGACGAGAACATTGCAGGACTACTGATTCTTTTATGATGTATATGAAGTGATTTGTCATGTATAAGTTTAAGTCCAAATGCAAAGTGTTTTGGTGGGAAGAGAGGTGACGAAACCTAATGTGTATGTTGAATCTGCTCGTAGTATGTTTCTTATGAAATACAGAGAGTGAATGTGAACCAGGAACCTGTGAATAAATGTCGCATTAATATTATGATAGCAGGAACAATAAATAAATAACTGCTCATGTATATCCATTTGTTTCAATTGATAGAGCTGTGTTTACATATTTATTACTAATTTTTAGATATGCTATCGGTAACTGGTCCAGATCCTAAACAGTTTCCTTCGCACTTGGGTAACAAAACTGTCTACTCTAATGGTTTTCCTGGACTATTTTTGCAAAATAATTGTTGGTAACACTTATCCTATTCTACAAAGATGAACTCTTTCAGAATTATTGTTTCTTTCCAAAATCTAATTTTAATAGAGACAAAAAATAATAGCAAATAAATGTATTAAATTTCCATATACTAGTATTTATCTGTACAAAATATCTTCCATATAGTGTATGTAGTGACTTAAAGTGAAGGCAAAAGTAATTTTGAAATCCTCTGCTTCCATTGCATTGATGATCTCTGAGGTATCGAGGTCGAACAATTGCAGAACTCCAGAATTAGGGGCACATCACATTCTGAAAAAAAAAAACTATATTATAATTCGGTCGTTTTATTCCTTTTCAATAATGTTCATATTTTACCTAAGTATTCTGGAAGAAAATGATTGCATAATATCATATTGAAAGAGATTTCGACGCGTTGAGTTCTTGTCTTTTTCGTCTCCATTTTAATCATTCGATTTCCTCTGGAGATATTTCAAAGTTCGACAGTTGCAATCAATTATGCGGTTAGAACTGAGGGTCTACAGGAACGATCGAACGATTCGCTCGCCAGGTGTCATTCCGCGGTTGTAGCTTCAAACCAGCTCTGCTACTCCGAATGCACAGACTCCTCACCGAACGATAGCATTGAAAGAGTTGGAAGGTGGGTCGAGGAAGGGGCATATGAACTCACGTGATCCAGGCGAGATTCGAGCTCGTGGTAAAGAACCGGAATAACGGAGCCTCCTGTTCCCACTGAGAGCGGCTACATATACAGCACGCGGTGGCGTAGTTGGTTGAGACACTCTGCTACAAGCCGCAAAGTCACGGGTTCGATTCCCATTGATGTGAATGGAATTTTCAATGACCAGTCGCACTATGGTCCTTGGGTCGACTCAGCTTCTATCAGAAATAAGTACCAAGAATCTTCCTGAGAGCTAAAGGGCGACCGGCGCGTAAAACTGATAACCTCACTGCCATCTGTGAGCCGATTGTTAGAAAGTGTGGGAGCCTCCACGGCTTGTCACAGGGATAGCTTTAGTTTTTATATATATGTAAACAGTAAGACATGTAGTTATTCATAACTGAACATGGGTTAATGTTGTCTCTTCACTACTTCCTCAAAAGAGTGTAAGTGAAAGTATGTACATGTTGCCGGATCTGACGATCTCTCAGTCGTGACTATGAAGAGTCCAGTCTTCTTGATTGTAATTCCGTGCAGTTGAGAGGCAGCTGGACATGCATGACGAACACGTTCCATTCTCGAGGTCAAAGAATAAGCGAGGCAGGAAACCGGAAGAGGCAAGCGGTAAGCTTAGATAAGCTGAGCTGGCCGCTTGCTTCTCTTGAGTTTTTTATCCGGTTTTCATGAGTTTCAATGCAAATAGGTTTCCAATAATCCATACTTCATTCTTGCCCTTACCGCAAATATCACATCAAACTTACTGAATATCGGAAATGTTTGTAAATGCTAAAATTGTGAAAAGTTCTTACTCGTGTAGTCTTCTTCCCGACAATGCCAAAACATTATAGAATATTTCAAAAGGGGAATGTTATTAGCGTTCTACAAATTTAACTACAGTTAAGCAATTCAGCCAGGATTACAAGTGCTCTCCTCTATTAATTCAAGTTATAATAAATTGATATATCTGAAAAGTTTTCCATATGCTTAACTAATTACGCACTACGCCATGAAGGCGTATGGGGGGAGTGGATGTATAGATCCATATTTTCTTTGCCTCGACACTAGTTGCTGACTGGTCAGCTTCATGCCCCGACCGCTTTACACCCGGGGAAAAAGCTCCCGGTACCCATTGGATAGGAGGATGGTTGAAACCCAGAGCCAGTCTGGACGACTTTGTGAAGAGAAAAATATTTGAACCCACCGAGACTTGAACTCCGACCCCTCGATCGTCCAACCCGTAGCCAGTCGCTATACCGAACCTCTCCAATATTTCAATAAATGGAAATTAAGTACCATGTGTTTGTCGCTTCTTAAAGTATTATTATGCAATATAGTAATAAATATTTCTAATTAATAAGCGAGGAATTTATTTAGAATTGTTTCAGTCTTATGTCAATTTGCTTCATTCATTTGGAAACTGCATACTTAGTAGGCTCAACTGCCTTTAAGTTAAAAAAAAAAGAACATGATGATCAATATTAGGAATAAAGTACGTCGTTTCATGCCATTCTATTACTCGCAATTTTAATGTAATTATACAAGCGGGATGCATGAGTGGCTTTGATGTGTTTTGCAGAAAAATTAAGGTATCCAAATTGTGTTGAATTCTCAAGGACAGATGCAAGTACAGAAGAAAGTTCTAGGTTTTGTAAGCTCTGCAAAATCAGCGTAGGCCAAAGCGATATGAAATTGCGGGAATCGGGCTGATTAGTGGCGTTACATCCGACGCTGTCGGTAACTGAGACCATATTCTCACTTGAGTCACCTGGCTCTGTCACACAGCTTTAAATGCCGCCAGTTGCTTTCTTGTGACTTGAAGAGTTCTATTATAGGCTGCCGGTTATGACGGATCACCAATTCATCACCACTAGTTGTCAAACACAATTTACAGTCCCCCAAGGATAGTTCCATATATTTCAAAGTTCAAGTCTGAGACATAACGCACTTTGTCTGAAGAAAGGCTCGGGAAATGCCAGACAAACTGGTATTTTTCTGAGAACATTTCCCAGTTTGCTTCTCACATTTTATCTTGTCCTTTTCACCCTTTACCGTCGAATTTGAAAGAGAAGCCGCGTTTGTTCTCTTTTCTTAGATAACAGAACTATAAATATTTGAAGAAATCGAAAGAGGCACAATAACAGAAAATGCTAATGATTCGTCATTGAACCTCTGGTTTTGATGTGATGAACGCAAGCCCGCAAAATCTCTTGGGTGCTCGCTGCGTGCA
The DNA here is from genome assembly GCF_002891405.2 of Cryptotermes secundus. Taxonomy (NCBI): domain Eukaryota; kingdom Metazoa; phylum Arthropoda; class Insecta; order Blattodea; family Kalotermitidae; genus Cryptotermes; species Cryptotermes secundus. The sequence continues at coordinate 1,535,604 of NW_019718619.1, read as the reverse complement.
ACATTCCAAAACAAGAAGAAAGCTGTCTTCTGGGATGTGCTGCAGTGTAGATATTGTGTTAACCGACGTTTCGGAGGAACGTATCGCTTCCATCTTCAGGGTAGAAGACAAAAGAAAATCCGCGAGGCAATACCCTTCTCCGAAACGTCTGTTAGCACAATATCTACACGGCGAAACATCCCAGTAAAACTGCTTCCTTCATAGTCACCGCAGTGAAAACCTCAAATCTTACATTCTAAAACAAGTTCACTTGTCAAGCTTTTTATGGGACGGTTCTCAATTCGCTCTCAAAAACTGAATAGAAATATGTATTTTAAAATAAATATGACAGACGTAATATTTTAAATACGTATATCCTTCTATACTTATAAAATGGTGAAGTAACATTGAGATGAAAACTCAAATGACGTAATTTTTAGTTACCATAACAAGAAATTACCGGCTATTAGCACATTGCATGAACGGAATTTATGTAGTAATCACGAATAAGTGAACAATCTTTCGTTTCGTTGTAGCCTTTCTGTTCTCCCGCAACTTGTTGCGGATGTGTGAAGTGTAGTAGGTCTATAATACTCGTATATAAAGAACATGATCCGAAGTGAACGGAGTTCGTGGAGGTAGGCCTAGGCCCACTGGGGCTGTAGTGCCAAGGGGGGGGGAAGAGTATGATTTCCAATTGATTATTTGCGTTTGTTATTCGTAGTATATGATGTTAAATGTCGGCCCAGACATATCGTTCGATTTAATATGCAATACTGAGGAATACAGGAAAAAGCGCGAGAAGTTATTAGAACTATATTTTATATGACAAACAAAAATCTTCCCGTTTAACTCTCAGCGAACGGTTCAATGGTGTATTGTAAATTATAAAAAGACAAAACTTTTCTCGAGTGTCGCTAGGGTCTCTTTGTATTACAAGAGGTACGCCAGCATACATAAATGCAGGACAAGTTCCTCATGGTTTTATGTATTTACTGGGCTTCGTAAAAGTAGTTATTGGAAAATATATTAGGGGTGACAAGATTACTGATAATCAGGCCATAAAGGATTACTAAACTGCACTATTCTTTTAAATAAGGGAAATATTCTGTAAGAAATTTACGGCTTAATAGAGTAAAGAATTTAGTTCTGTTTGCTATTGACCTAAAGAAACAGGGTAAATTTGACCGTCAAAGTACCATGAAAGTATGCACTTCCCAAGCTTGTAGTTTCCCACGGAAAGCAAGGACAGCTAAATATAGCATCATAAACAGACATGACCGTACATTTAGGTTCTTATTGACGACACTGTTTTGAAACCTTCACTCTCGGTAACTGTAGGGGTAGTTTATTTACTGCTAATTTTCTTGTTCTGCCCACTAATGTTCGGATCCTTTAACGTTGTCAACCCCCTGTCAACCCTTTAGAAAATGGATATATTTGACACTTTTCCTTAAAGACCGCTAATACAGGGATTCTCCTGAGGGATTACAGTCAACCAAATTTCTACTTACAACTGAGACAGTCATTTCAAATTCAGCATGTCCTGATGAAGAACCAATAGACTCGCGTACAATTTACTTCATAAAGAGCTTCACATTCCAAGTATATATTGTGGAAATATAATAATCGCAAGATATTGGTTTATTTAGAGATCCTCATCAAGTTCATAGGAGATGTATGGTCTGATAAGGGAATGTCTGTAAATCAATTGGAAATAGGCCTAATTCAGAAAGGAGCTGTTTGACTTACTTTAGCTCTGCCACGATTGATTTAGGTTTGAGGTCTTCATAGCGGTAAGTGTATCTTCTGAGATACAACGCCATGTAGACAAGTAAAATCAGAAGTTTCAGGGGAAAATATTGCTTTCTTAGGGCTACACGGTGTTGTGTACCAGAAGTTAGAACTCTTTGTATTAGAAATTGCTAGAAGTAACCGAGAGAGACCATAAAAATACCTCGGCCGCCAGTTGACAGACCGGGAGTCAAATTCTGGATCTTATGAGTGCAAAACAGTAATTTAACCACTGAAACTCGAGGTTCAGTGAAAAGACCATTATAAAAGGGATTAAGAATTCACAATCAAAAATTGTTTTAGTAAAAATCTTTACGGCATGTGGTTAGAAGGAATAAGGGCTCTACAAATGGAAACGTTTCGATTGCTATTCTGTAGACTGCATGATGGAGTAACTATAGGGGAACCGTTTTGTGAAAATAATTCTTTTAAGTGCGACTAATTAATACAACTTCTATTCTAAAATTCTTGCTAATTTTCTTCGTTTATTAATATGCTATTACTGGACTGCTCGGACTTGCTATTTCTTATTAGGCATATAGCCAACTTAAAAGAAAACCCCCATCTTTAAAAATTCAGCCAAGCATGAAATGTGGTTCGTTACATTTGTGTGAAATATATTAATTACGAGGAATATTTTTTCTGCAAAGTGGCATTTTTATGATCTTTATTAACATTGAAACTATACAGCGTGTTTGTATCCAAACTAAATAGGCAAGAAAGTAAAAAATTTAATAAAATCACGGAGAACATATTTGTAAAATGTGCACTGCTTTTAAATATGCCTGTAAATTTTAGTTCTTCTCTTTTAACTGCGACATGAAAGGTGCGTTTTTAATGAGCGGTATTCGTGTTGAGTTCAACCTTCCATACTTCCAGTTATTCAATTCACACAATCACCCTCCCATTTGTCCATTGGCACTGTAGATCAAGTAGGGTTATTGCCTTAAATTTGATTCATACTGGCATCCGAAGTGGTAACAGTGGTTACCGTTTTTACGACGCCCTAATGACATGTACTATTACTCAGACCATGAAGCAAGTTAGGACTCCAGTATGCAACAAAATTGTGAAAGGACGTAGAAAATGTAAGGGAGAAGCAGGATACGATTCCTTATGGTTCTGTTACGTCTACTTATTGCTCTAGAGTTTCCCTGAAAATGTTAAGAGAAGTCACGAAAATTTCAGTCCGGGGAGCACGAGAGTCAAAAACAAGTTTTTTGTAAACAAAAGTCAAATAATTTGTGTATAACATATGCAAATTAAATTATTCGTTATTTGAACAACTGTGGGGCACTCGATAGCGTAGTTGGTTGAGACACTAAGCTACAAACCGGAAATTTTCGAATTTGATTCCCGATGAGATTATTTGAATTTTTTTAATTTACCTAATCCTTCGCCCGCACTATGAACCTGAGGTCTACCTGGTGGCCGGCAGGTAAGGCTGACAACCTTGCCGCCATCTGTGAGCCGATTGTGTAGAAAATATGTAAACCTCGACGTCCCACAAACCTCTGGATGTCCGCGGCCTGTTACAGAGAACAATTGTTCGTTTCATTATCTTTGTATCTCCTTATGTTTGTATGGTCTTAGTTATAGTAGCATTCAACAGCCGCCATGAATATTTGGAACGTGAGTCTCCAAATAAGTTTTCTTCAAGATATAATGGTTAGTGTCTTATTGATACATTTAGAAGGATGTTCTCTCTCCCGTATATTTATCGAAAATCATCTGCACTTTTCTTTTTATCTTCTTGCACAACCAAGGGAATATTCTTTTCCTTGCCAAGAGTACAAATGAATAATTTCTTGATTTACATTATCAGCATTATATATATANTATATATATGTGTGAGTGTGTGTGTGCGTGTGTGTGTGTGTGTGTGTATAGAAACATATGCTACATTAACGATTATGAACCACCCCTTGAAAAATAAATAAAAGGGCCAATATTTCAAATATGTGGTACTGAACCAGTTTAGCTGTATCTAGTCTACAAAATAAATCACTGAAGAAGGGCATATAGAAGTGAGCTCGATATAACCAGGCAAGAAGTGTAGGACTAAACTAAAAAATAAGACAAAGCTCGAGTGTTACGGGCGTGTATGAAAGGTTCTTAGTAAGAATCGCGTTATCGAATGAGAAGCAGATATGTAAAATTTGAGTTTTTCACGGCGGTTACTATGAAGAATGCCGCGTCTTCTGGGACGGGGCCCCGTACAGATCTTGTCCGAACCGACGTTGCTCCGAAACGTCTGTTCACACAAGATCTACATGGCGCCACGTTCCAAAAGACAGCACTCTTCGAGAAACAGGTAGGTCGAAATTTATCTGAATGTTACAAAAAATCCGTATTCATCTCTGTGATTATTTCCTATGTAGAGAAGTGAAGGCAGACGTGCGAGTAAGAAAGGCTTCCATGCAGACTGCGTGCTTCTGTACAGCAGCGAGAATTCTGCTCACGCTAAAACTCATATGGAAAAAGTGCCTTCAGATTCCACTGTCAGAGAATAGAAATAAATTTTTAAACGAGATACATAAGTAAAGGAAAGGTATCCTTGTAACAGGCCGTGGAGGCCCATAGGGCTGTGAGATGTTGAGGTTCCCATATTTTCTATACAATCGGCTCACAGATGGCGGCAAGATTGTCAGCATTACATACTGGTTGCTCTTTACATCTAAGAATATTCAAAGAACGAAAATGCGATACATAATCTACGAAAACAGAAATTTCATTTCCCGGCTTTATTCTCTAATTAATTAACCAACTAATTAATTTTCTTACTAATTAGCCAACTTTTTCCCCCCTTGGCACTACAGCCCCAGTGGGCCTAGGCCTACCTCCATGAACGTCTCCGTTCACTTCGGTTTTTCTTGATCTTACACATGCGGTAGGACTCCTTGGGCGGGTGATCACAATTAGCCAACTAGTTTTGGAAAAATCTTCTTGAGACGCAGACAGTAGCTAACCTGGAGAAGAGATGTTCCCCTTACCTTCATTACTCTGCTCAGAAACATCGTTTGGTTGAATCCCTGTTCCTCAACGCGTCCCAAAAAATCGGTACAAGAGTGACATTGTTAACAGCAGTGGGCGTTGCTGGCCTTCTGCCCAACTTTCATGCTGGAAGACCAACTTGTACTGGCAGTCCGCAACTCCTTCTTCTCATATCTTTAGCTAGCCCTCCATATCTGACTCATTCGCAAAATAAGAACGTTCTACGTAGCTTGAATTTATCAGTTACGGAAGAAATTTATCACCTAGGATTGAACAAAATACGTGGTGGTGTTTTTGGTATTATTTTCAAGGCATATTTGTCATTTTAATAGCAATTATAGGTAATTTCTCATCCCCTCGTTCTTTATATCATTTGACTGTACTCCAGGGCATGCAAAGGACATACTGCAGTTAAGCTTACAACAATGTAGCAACCAAATTTATAAAATTTATATTTTGTAAAAGCCAAAAACGAATCTATTAGGCCTAAAGATTGATTTTTCTGCTTACAGTTATTTTCATTATATAAAGTAATATCATTTTATTGAGATGTGAACCACAGATATTATTACATACACTTATGCTCCCCTAACTTTCACGGAAATGACAAGTCTCACAATCCTATGAACCTTCACGGTCTGTTGCAGGGATAGTTTTACTTTTACTGCACTGGAGTACATCTTAACCCTCTAGCTGAAAGTACCATAGCTACAGAATTAAACAATGTTTGAGGTAAGATTTCAAAGACACCGATAGCAATAAAGCAGCCTTTGTTAGCAGACCTGGATTCGCCTCAATACTCCTTGAACCCTATAGACAAAGAATATATATATAAAAAATGTGGACTGAACACGGACAGTTGCATATGTTAAAATATTTCTTCCCCCCCCCCTCAGAAAGTGCACTAAAATATGCAAATTGGTCTCTCCTTTATCAACCATTACTACTGCCAGCATTAAAAATGAGAGTTCATTGCGTTGATAGCTACAGGCCGTAAGACTTCTTTAACCAAGATGAATTATCTTATTCCGAGACTGGGCACAAGATTTCGAGTTAAATTTATCCATACGAAATGCTTTAAACATCGCAATACGTAAGCTAGATGTTGCATTTTTATGAGTTTAATAAATTCTTCTTCTTCTTCTGTTCCTGTTGCTCCCATTTCGAGCACATGGCATCCGTGAAGCGCCTCGCTTCACTTCAGTTTCTTAAAATAAGACAATCGGTAGGACTCCTTGGACGGGGGATCAGCCCGTCGCAAGGCTGCTACCTAACACAAACACAAAATAAATGCAAACATACATCAATTCCTTAAGTAGGATTCGAACCCACGACCACAGTGTTCGAGCGGGCGAAGACCCGTGCAGCCACTGTGCTCGGCAGTTTAATAACTAAGATATTGAAAATCAATAAACGGGAATATGACTGTAAAAGTTCCATGTTTACTAATCACTTAGTCAAGTCTATTGACCTGAAATGACTTTCTTAGTATATTAAGAACAAACAAATCCTTATGATTCGAAACTGAATGCTAAGAGACACGACTCCAAACTTGTTGGCCCTTCAGGGTCCTTAAACAGGACTTCTGCGATCTTTCAGCAAAGTATTTCGGAAGATCACTGACAGAACATCCGCTAAGAATTGAATCGGTGTTTTGTTCATTCTTACAGGAACTTTAGAACTACTAACTTCTGCTGCTGGCTCACGTATTCCTTTCCAGTCCCAAATGTAACAGACCAATGGATCGAAGCCGACGTTCAACCTCATCTTCCACGAGCAACACATACACATAATCAATCGTAAACTATTTACTTTATTCAATACGCAGAACTTCACACATCAGCACCAAAAGAACATACTCGATGCCTTGAAACAAAAACTGCTTGGTCGTTAGTAACTTACTGCATAATTAATGTCTATGCTAGTATTCACTCACTCACTCACTCACTCACTCATGGAGCTGAGCCCTCCTTGAGAAGCTGCCACTTGTGCAGCTTCTCAAGGTCTTCCCAGCATTTTATGGAACTCGAAGATTCATTACCGTGTTCACAAAAGCCCTCCACTGGTTCCTATCCTGAGCTAGATCAACCCAATCCATCCTATCCCATCCTATCTCTCTAAGATCCATTTTAGTATTGTCCATCCACCTACATTTTGGTCTTCCTAGTTGTCTCTTTCCTTCTGGCTTTCCCACCAATATCATAAATGCATTTCTCTTTTCACCCACTCGTGCTACATGCCCTGCGCATCTCATCTCCTGACTTGATCATTCTAATTACACTTGGTGAAAAGTAAAAAGTACAAAGTTTTAACGCTAAAATATTCGTTGTTATGGTAACTAGAAATTGCAGATTTCAGAGCTTTCATTTCACTCTTACATTTCATACATATATGTATATATATAAGGATTATTGTCCCAATTTTCTTCCCTCCATTTCCCAAAAGTTTACTGAATTATATATTTCGCAAAGAAAAATATATTTTTTATTTTCTGTAATCTTCAGTTAAGTAAAACTGAAAGAAAAAATACAAAAGAGTTGTGAACAGACTTACTGTTGTCTAGTTTTCTCTTACATAATTCTGCTGCGGACTCCAATTTATCAACTCTAATATCAAGTTCAAGTAATGAGAAATCACAAAGTTTTTTTTAAAACAACATGAAATTTATGTAATAATATCCATTACATGAGGAGCAGCTGCAAAAAAAATATTTCAGTTTTCCTTCTAAAATATTCTTATATAGGAAGGGAAATATGGGACACGCAGGTACATGAAGCAACATATTATGTAATGAGAGACTGAATTTTTAGAACAAAGCACACTACCAAAAAATACTGTGTTCTATGTTAGATTTCCGACCCTTACTTTCAGATATTTCTTTCGTAAATTATTCTGAAATTTATTTTGCTTCTTGGTGTGAAGAAATAGATTACATATTTATATAATATATCTATGAATACATACAAAATAATAAGAAAGAAGCCATCATGACTGCACATGTGCAGATGGGCTTATATTCTGATAAGTTTCAGAGCGAGCTGTAACGTTCCTTTGATCGTTATCTCGTTTCTGCAAGTGCAAAATTGTAGTACATATGTCTGAAGAGATTTGCATGTTGGATATATTTACCATTTGTACCGAAGGGTCGGCAGGAGAAGAAAATTTTGTAGGGACAAAGAGGCATTTGAGCTAACATTTTACAAAATAACGATCAGTGAAATGTAGAACGGAAATAATATTTACGAATATATTTTGAGAGAAAGTAGGCCTATCGTTTGGGATGCAGTCTCGAAAGAACAACCTATGCTTTCGGGTCAGGGAATTCGGTTTGAAATAAACGCCCGCGCTGGTGACAATAGGTAATGTGGACTGTTTCTATGACCATTACTGAGCTCTTTAGCGTGTATGTTCCGACAGCCATAGATACAATATTTCTGGGATTCTGTTCCCAAAATTATACAAAAACTTTGTAAGGGTTCAGTCATCTGTTAATTTTAAATGTGAAGCAGTGGGAAGAACCATCAATCTTGATAAAAATATTTAACAATGTCTAAGCTTTTTATTTTCCTTCCATCTTCGAAACGGGCATTATATACTTTTCGCCATTTTAGATTTCGTCATCTGGAGGGTTGCTGTTAGAGGGGATGGAAACCCGTAGGGTAAGGGAACTTCTAGTTTGTAGCCCGAAGGGGAGGGAAGTTGGGAATTTGTGTGATGCAGCATATTCATGTATCTGGTGGAAAAGGCCGGACTCTGTGAGCAGGCTAGGGGACGGCTGCATATCCTTGTATCAGCGAATGAAATCATGGCCCGCTCTCCCACCGGTTCACCAACACTTCAGCCATGATGCTCACTCGACTACACCCTGATCTGAAAACGCTTCAACATTTCATCCCACAAAGGAAAACGAACTTCGTAAGTTGCCTAATGCTAGCAAGTTTCATATTTGCCGTTTGTTTCTTAATAAACCATCCCTTGAACCATTCTTTTCATCAGTTCAGTTACTAAGAACTAAGTAAAATATAAAGACATTTCTAGGTTACGTAATATACGAATATGCCTTACATTTCGAGAACACATATCTAATAAATTTATTTTAATCTTCATCAAACATGAAGAAAGCAGTCTTCTGGGATATGGCGCAGTGTAGATATTGTGTTAACCGACGTTTCGGAGGATCGTATCGCCTCCATCTTCAGGGTAGAAGAAGAAAGAAGAAAATCCGTAAACGAAGAACCAGCGTGAGTAGGTGTCAAATAGACAGTAACGTTCTTTTGAATTATCTGGTTTCAGTTAAATGTAAAAATGAAGTAAATATGTCTGAAGAGATTTGCATGTGGGATATATTTACCGTTTGTAACGAAACGTCGTCAGAAGAGGAAAAGTCTGTAGGCACAAAGAGATATTCAGCTAAAATTTTGCAGAATAACGATCAGTGAAATGTAGAGCGGAAATAACATTTATGAATATATATCTAGAAACTAGTGGGCCTATTGTGTGAGATGTAGTATCCAAAGAACAACCTGTGCTTTCGGGTCAGAGAATTCGGTTTGAAATGAAAGCTCGCCCTGGTAACAACAGGTAATTTCGTTTGCGCCAGAAACTTGAGATTCAGAACACAATGACTTTATCAAAATAACACTATGGCCGATACAGCTAGGGAATTCCTGCATATGCTGCGGCAGCTGTCGACTCATGTGCATACTAAATGTATTCCCCACGTCTGTGCACTCTACAGCTCACGCACCGTTACATGTCGAGCAAAATTTCTTTGTAAACCACCATCGAGGTGTATACAGCTTATAGAACTACAGGAACATACGAGTATTACACGAAATAACACCCCACGTAACAACATTTTTAAGAATTGTGGACACCCTAAGCAATCAATTTAAGTGTATCCATAATGTAATGAACATATGTTTTATTAGATTAATAATGATTATTAGATTGTTAAGGACTGTCTTATATTTCAGGTAATTTGTACCAGGACATGTTGTATTCCGAAAATTTATTATATTTTTCTCCTTTCCAATCGCATTTCTTAAATCTGTATCATAGTTAAATCGTCATATTAACTTAAGATAGGAGTTTCGAACACGGCCCATTATATGACTCAGCATCTAACGTCGGAGTATTTGGAAAGTTGTCCATTACATGCTAGCCTGTGTAGGGCTTATACTTCAGTATTTAAGATATTCAAGTCAGAACGCATCGTAGAATTGTGTCACTAGCGCATGTCACTTCAATTTAATGTCAGAATTTATAATGAGAAATTTTTCTATGAGTGCGTAAAAGTAGCCACATCCACTGCCAAGCTTTATACTTCCTACCCTTTTATCATTTAATATTACTAAACCACAAAACTATAACGAGCATATACAAGCAATACGATACAACATACGCACAGCATATCCAAACCACGGGAACGTTTATGTAAAAAAAAAAAATCACTGGAGACAACATGAATAACGAAGAAATTTAGGGGTCTAAGTATTCTAGAAAAAACACATATGCTGGAGTTACAGACGCATCTATGAGATATTAATACATAATGACAATAGACCCATATTCTATAAAATGTATAACAACTACCGCACTAGATAGCAGCACAAGTCCTCAAAATTCCACCTAACCCATTTCATCTCTAAGCCAAAAAGGCAATAACGCCAATCATGCCTCGAAAATTCACTGACATCAGCGGCAGTTACGTACAGATCTCCTAACCAACAACATCTACAACTAGTCAGGTAAGATTACGTAAATACGTAGTGACAGAATATTGAAAACGCCGTATTAGACCAATATCATAAATAGAAATACTGTAATCTATGTTATAAATAAAGAACAGGAACACACCCAACAATACTTACAGAGAAACACCAGGAAAACCCAGTGCGCCGCAAACATAACAATGTAGTTGCAAAATAACGCACAGCCTCAATAATTATACATATGTAGAGGGAGATTTAATGAAATATTTATAGATATTTCATAGCTACTGATCAATATAAGAAATTGAGGTATGAACACCGAGACATAAAGCAACAAACACTACACAATGCCGTTAACATTCTGTAGCACTACGCCAACAAAATTATCACGACAATTCTCTCTACACTTGTAGAGATGGCGGCTCCAACAAAAGAAGTTATGTAAACACAGAAATTTAGAACTCATATATACGAACTTTTGGTTTAACTTAAATATAAATGTACAAATAAATTTATTTAAAATTTAGGTGAGAATTTTAAGCACCAACATTAGACATAGCAACACATTCAATTAAATTTATCTCAACATAATTCTACAGTTATCCCTGGTCCCTCACGAGATGACATTGACATTAGCATCTATACTGCAATTTGTAAATATTGGCCTATGTATAATACAGCAGTCATGAGAATAACTGAAGTAGGAACAGTGTGATGCTGGCTGCATGGCAGAAGCTTGTAGCATGTAGCCAAACACATGTAAATAATTACATATAGGCCTTCATCCAGTTTTATTAATGAAACTTCTTCATACATAAAGCCAGTCCATCAATTCATTATATGTAAACATGGATCAAACTCTTGACATAATGAAACTAAGAATCCATAGCTGCCTGTAAAAGAAGGAATTTTAAATTTTGGAATAATGATACAATATACATATTTATCAGAGCAACGTTCAATTTAAAACATAAATAAATTAAGTAAACTAGCTGGAAGGCTGAGCAAAAATAAAATATATCGGAAATAAAATGTTCCGACACCACAAATGTCGAAACCTCGTATTTCCTACTATTCTGTGTCACATAAATTGAACCCTCAGAATAATTTGTTTGTGTCCCTAGAGAAGTTTTAGTACTGTTTTGTACAAAGCGGTACAGGGTAACGGTAGAACACTAGATCAATATTCGTTAGGTTCATAGTTGAAATTGTATTTCTTCTTGATATTACTCAATCCCTACAGGAAAATTCTAGAAGAGTACCCGATCAAGACACGACCGCTTCCTTACAAATACTTTCTTATTACTCATAATTCATCAGTTGTCCTAGAATTCAGCGTTGTATAGTGCAGCTACAGAGAGCATCGTCAAATAACACACAAGGAACACTTTTTTGTTTGCAATAATGATACGAATCTTAACTTATACTCTTCTCCAAGTATAATTAGAATGATCAAGTCAAGAAAGATGAGGTGAGCAGGGCATGTAGCACGAATGGGAGAGAAGAAGAATGCATATAGGATATTTGTGGAAAAGCCAGAAGGAAAGAAACCACTGGGAAGACCAAGGCTTAGATGGACGGACAATATTAAAATTGATCTGAGAGAGATAAGGTGGGATGGTATGGATTGGATTGATCTGGCTCAGGATAGGGACAATTGGAGGGATCTTATGAACACAATAATAAACCTTCGGTTTCTATAAAATTCTGGGAAATTCTTGAGTAGCTGCAGAATTGGCGACTCCAGAAGGAGTCAGCTCCATGAGTGAGTGAGTGAGTACAAATTAAGAGTAAATATTAATAATCAAAAATAATCTTTCTTGTCAACAAATTTTAGACACTGAATTTGGGAATATTTTAATATTATTCTTCGAAAGAAGACAGGCTTCAGTAGTTTTGAAAAGTAATTTAAGGTAAAATTGTCTCTGTGTTTAATTAGTTAAATACTATGCCATAAAGATATATGGAGGAGTGGAGGTGTATCTCCATCATTCTTGAGCTCGGCAATAGATAGAAGTGAGTGGTCAGTTTCACGTCCCTGCAGTTTTGCCCCGAGGAAAGAGCCCCCCGTACCCATTGGATAGAAGGCTGGGTGAATCCTAAATTCAGTCTGGAAGTTATGAAGAAGAAAAAACATCTTACCCGAATGTGAAAATTGACAGACGAAGTATGAACTCAGAATTGTCAAAATGGCGTTTAGTTGTGTTGTCCTTATGAATCATCGCTAAAAATCGATACCTAAAATGGAGTTCGCTTCTTCCCGTATTCGTAAAGCAAGAAGTTGCTCTCGTCCGCACCATGTCACTGTACCACAATATGGGTATTATCTTCTTTGTCTTCAGAAAGATTGGCCAAAACACACTTGAAATTGGCCACGACTGTCATCTGTTCTCACCTTCACAATATGTCATAGTAATAACTGTTAACAAATAACTGAATAACTCATCTTGACTCGTTAACCCAAAACAAAGTTTACTTCATGACCCTTTCGACATTTACCAATACTCCACTGCCTCAAAAATGTTTTGCAACAGACCTAAGTGTGCATATAGGAGAAGACATGTATTTTACTGAATGTTATGCCTCGTCAGATGGTGAAAGAATCATCAAAACATTGAACTGAAATAAAAAAGTGAAAATCATTCCATAAACAGGGTAAAAATAAATTTCTTATAAATCTGATTATAATCGATAGGGTTTTTTTGTAAACGAATCCCATTATAATACATCCTATTTTAGCTCGGTCTGTTACGTTCGGATATTCTTGACTATTTCGACCATCTTGTCTGACCTATAAAACTGAAGGCACGGTGAGTGAACAGCACCGTTGTTCCATATTCGGGAGTTCCTGTTTTCGAGTCCAGGTTCAGAGTATATATATCCTGAATAATGTTTTCATGATTTTCCTGTCCCTTAGGAAAATTCAGGGAAAATTTCTCAAATAAGACATTTTCTCTTATTTCCATTTTCCTGCTAATTTATCATTCACTAATCACTCTATAAATCTTCACTGCGTAGTCTTAGGTCTTAAGAATGTCGATAAATAAATCATAGGTAAAACTGAAAACATAGACACGTAAATTTCAATTTTGTCGCAATGTGCAAATATGCGAGTCCATTCGTCCCGCACAATGAAGGAGCATATCGGCCAAATTAAGGCTTGTCTCGGCCCGTGCCTCAACAACGTCTACCAGAAACTGTAGCATTGTTACTCTCATCTGCTCACAAATCATCCCCAACCAAACATTTTTGTCTAGCAACAAAAATGACCATATGATTTGCCTGTAACAAATGTCGCAGTTCCTTATGATGCAGGGAATTTCTTGACAGTTGAATAATTACTATTGGTTTCATGGGTGCAGGTAGTTTATGATACGCCTGCATAACTTCCATTTCTCTAATCGCATTTTTTTTATTATTTTGTTTTTAGTTATGACTTAGACTATACGTGATCGAATAGTAGGACTCTGAATTGAATGGTAAATTGCAAAGAATGTGGAAGAAAGCAGTCGTGGTCTATTTTAAGGTGCTATCCTACCGTTTGTTTGAAGAGACTGAGAGAAACAGCGAATAATTCCCGTCAACAGGACCAGTGTTCGGGCTAAGTATTGAACGGAACTCACCCTGAATACACGTCAGAAGCGACACTATTTGGGACAGACATCTAGATAGTTACCGACACGCATTTGTATAGTTGATTAGGGAACACTTTTCTAATAATACTACAGTGTTTTGCATCTGCTTGCCTATCGCATGTTTCAAGTCAGCGCACAGTGCATGACTACTAAAGATAATTCTTTTCTCCAAAATGAAGATCTTGTGTTAAAGTAGTACGCCTACTTTGTGTCTGAGGTTCTCAACACGATGGATATAAAGATTACGATCTTAGCATCGTGTAATTCGATAGAAGTCTACAGACGTCTCGGAGGAGCGCAAAGTAGAAGCAGGCAGTAAGCGCTGCTCAAGCGAACTACACGGTCTTATAACACAGTACATCGCTGTCTTCACTAAGCCAATTTTTCCACTGAAAATATTTTTTGAAAGAAGCCGACTGTTTAGGAACTGAATCACAGCAAAACTATGATAATATGACTTCACAAATCTTAATAATAAACATGGAGAGTGTTACTGTTCTTCATACGTGACTCAGTGATAAGTTCCACCAAGTGTAACAAATTTAATGTAAGACTATAGAAGATTTTCTTTGTTTTTCTGTTACGTATTCAATATATATTGTGGCATATACACCTTTTAATAAGTAATAACTCGATAAACAACGCCCGTTACTAGAAAACGACCACAGAATAAGCAAATACACATCAGACATTTGCTGAGTAACGTCTTTGCTGACAAATATTTTCCCATAGCAACGATTGAACTAGAATAATGGGGTGTGGTGTTTTCTACGCGGTGCCTATGTAGGTGTTAATAGGCAGAATAGGTCTAGAATTGAGTCATGACCCCGTGCGGAAGCGTGGTCGAATACGTCCACCGTAGCCCTGTCAGTCGTAGAAGGCGACGAAAACGGAAGTCTCGAATGTGAAATAGTAAAATGTGGTCACGAATCGCAAGGTACTCCGACCCGAGAATAACTGCGCTGGCGAGAGCCGTGAACAATTGTGAATGGTAGACAGACCCTCACGTCAGAGCGAGCGTCCCACATCAGAAAACTCGCAACTCTCTGAGAGTAATAAAAGTCTGGTCGTAAGCCCCAGACGGGTATTTTATTCCAAGACAGACTGACCGACTGATCGTCTGTCGTAACATAAGGCTCAGACTCAGATTCAGTTTGGTCAATTGTGAATTATTCGCTAATCAGTAAAGTCATAAGGTGAGGATAATTTTAGCATCCGTTACCAGGAAAAGGCTAGTGAACACAAACAGAAGATTTAGTGAGTGTTGTTGTGAACTGCTGAGCGAGTGAATTAGCGATAACGTTATAGTTGCTTGTACTTACGAACTGTAAGCGTTCAATAAATCCAATTACCAATCTTAACCCCTTTTCCAGATACTCATACACATGACAATATGTAACATATTCCTTAGGGTCTACCTTCTGATGTTAGGCAGAAGTAGCAGAATTATATAAAGACAATCTTTTATATTATCCCATTAAATTTGTTCCACTTCGTGAATCTTAGTACTCATTTATGTCTTTAGGAGTAATTTAAAGAAAAATTATCATTATTAGCCTACTTTCTATGTTTTAAGAAATAAATTAGACTTGTGAAATCGCCTTGATTTGTGCCTGAATGTCTCCCCCATCCAATTAACTTTAGAATGCCTTAACAAATCTTTATCAAATTAGGTATATATGTATATCACGGCACATAACCCCATCTCAACGGCGTACTTCATAAATTCTTCCAGTCTGCTTGTGTATTTGTATGTACATGATCTTCACGGAACTTCAAGGATATGAGACCCGAACCAGAAAATTCCCGAAGTGTTTCATGACTAAATCGATTCATACAAGCCTGACAAAGATGTAATTAACATACCATGCAGAGACTTCGAGAGATTCAGACCTGCAACTTCAGATAAAATCGTTTGGAAACATTGGCGTCAAGGAAATGTTAATGGAAATAATTTTGATATGAATGATGCCACATATGTTATGAAGGCTTCGTTAGTGTGTTTCGGGTGGCGTTGTCTTCTCATTAGTTATATGTGTTAGAGTAGGATTGGCCACTAGAAAGCTGAAATATATTTTGATACCTTGTTCTATGTAACGGCGTCCAATTATTGTAAAACATTATAACAGATGAAGGCTGTGGTGGGAGGAACAGATCAAGCATTACTTCAATCAAGCGGACTCTAAGACGAGAAAGGATTGGGGCAAAAAAAAAAAAAAAGGCGAGGTATAAAACGCAAGAAGGAACTGAGCTGGATTCTAATTACAGGACTAAACTACCTGGATGTCATGTCAAGCCTTGGAGACGCTTCAAACCGGAGACTGGACCAGTGAGTGCACCGGCTCCACCTTCAATCCGTTGGAAACCAACCTTTTCTACCTGAGGGATCCATCAAAGTATGTTTCAAACATCAGTCGCTCTCTTTAAAAAAAATCTTACTAGTTAGTAGGAGCCGGGATAGTGCAGTCGGTATAGCGACTGATTGCCGGCTGCACGGTCTAGGAATCGGAGTTCGAGTACCAGTGGAGTCAAGAACTTTCTCTTTTCCACATCGCCCAGGCCGACCCTGGGGAACATCCAGCCTCTTACCAAATGAATACCGGAAGCTCTTTCCTTGGGGGTAAAGCGGCCGGGGCTTGAGGTTGACTACTCACCTCCAACTAATACCGACATCAAGAAAACACATCCACTCTCCCATAAGCCTTCGTGGCGTGGTGCTTGATTAACTAAGCGAAGGGACAACTTTATCTTACTTCAGTAGGTATTATCGCTTCAAAGTTTCGTTCACTTCTACTTCTATAGAGAGTGCTAATATGCGTAGGTTCTACAATACAGATAAATTTATCTATGTGCTTAATTGAGTACCATGCCATTAAGATGTATTGGGGAAATGAAGATATAGCTCCACCATTCTTAGCCTCGACATTATAAAGAGGTGAATGGTATGCTTCACACTTCTACAGCGTTACCCCCTGGGAAACAGCTGCCAGTACCAATTGTATAGGAGGCTGGCTGGACCTTGTTGTCGGTCTGGACTTTATGGAGAAGAAAAAAATCGTATGCTCTCTATAGGAATCGGTATAAAAATAAAGTATCTTTTATTGCTAGTGGTGTGGGACTAAGTCCCTTGTACTGCAGCCACTTATGACCTATTGTACCAGCCCCTGATAGGTGAGGGTGATTGTGGAGCAATTGGTGGAATGAAGATTGGCAAGGGAAACCTAAGTACTCGGAGAAAACCTGCCCCAGCGCCACTTTGTCGGCCACAAATCCCACTTGACAAGACCCAAGATCGAACCCGGGGCGCCGCGGTGGGAAGACAACTACTAACCGCTTGAGCTATGGTGCGGCCATAAAAATAAAGTTAAACGAAAAGGAGTTTACTCCGATTTCAATTTCAATAGCATTTTGTCAAAATTAACAAATGTCATTTGCACCTTAACAGTGTTTACTAATAATAGTGGCTCATTATAAGTCGATGAGCCATCATCAGTACTTGTAGTAAATGAGGCAGCACACGATAATGAAACCCACGTAGAAATATGTTTGAAAATATTAAACAATATAACGTACATTTATGCGTTTCAGCTGAATAAGTGCTTACAGATTTTGATGTGTTTATTTACAACAAAACTGGTTAGAGTAACTAAAATTGGCTAAGTAGTTAAGTGGTTACTGACACTGTGATAGTAGAATCGAAATTTCGGAACTGAAAATACCAAAGTCCTCAATCAACACGATCCTAATCCAATTACTTCTAGTTCCTTTATCTTCTTTAAGATACTGGTACATCTTATCCGTCGAGGTCTTCCAAGGGATTAAAGGAATGGCAAAGTTGTGCCTGTACTTAACTAACTACGCACTACGTCATGAAGGCGTATGGGGGAGTGGATGTATACTTGTAGATTCATATTTTATTGACCTCGGCACTAGTTGGAGGTGAGTGATCAGCATCACGGCCCGGTAGCTTTACCACAGGGGAAAGAGATCCCGGTACTCATTAGATAGGAGGCTTAGTGGAGCCCAGAACCAGTCTGAAAGACATGAAAAAGAGAAAATTCTTGTCCCAATCGGGACTCGAACTCCGACTTCTCGGTCTTCAGCCCGCAGTCAGTCCCTATACCGACTGTGATATTTAGGTTCATATCTTTGAAGTGGTTGCACAAATGAAATAGTAAACACATTCCTTTTCTTTGCGTCCAAGACAGTTTCAAATTACGGTATGTTCTATGTATGTAATATTCGACTCTGCTCAACCGTCCCATTTGAAATATTGTTTTAGTCCCGAAGATTTTCTGGAACTTTACCTTCGTACTCTTCATGTTCTTGTCTCAAAGAAAGGTCATGAAACATTGATTTAGTTGGAAAACCCATCATCTCGGCTTCTCCGGGCGAATTATATTTAGCAACAAAGTAATCGGTGAAGTAACATTTAGGTTTATGAGTCTATAGTATTATAATTAAGTTAAAATTACACAGCATATAACAGAGCAGAAAATTATTTAAACTTATTTGAGATTGTAGACCGCCTCTATGTTCTAGTGGTCAGAGTTCCTGGCTACAGATCCAGAGGTACCGGGTTCGATTCCCGGAGCTACCATATTTCTGAGAAGTAGAGGGTCTGGAACGGGGTCAACTCAGCCTCGTGGGGATAATTGAGGAGGTACTTTAAGGAAATAGAGGCTCCGTTCTAGAAAACCGTGATTAACGGCCGTAGGGATCCTTTGCGCTGACCACGTGACACCCCTATCCGCAAAATTTGGCACTAACTTCACCGACATGCGGCGGTCGCTCACTCGATATAGTTCGCTTGCGGACTAAAACCAGGGATATTTTTGTTTGATATTGTAGAAAGCAGTGAACTCCTCTCAGTTTTAAATATAGCCTGAACTTGATTAACATTAGTCTCGGTCTGAAGTGCGTACATTTTATAAGACATGATTGTACTTCATCATGGTCTGTTGTCTATACGAAACTGTATCTACTAGGTTAGGAGGAGGGGAGTTAAAAAAAAAAAGCCACCTGCCACGACATGCGGAGCGATACTTATCGATATTACAATAAACGTCTGTCCATCCGACTCAAACTATCGATAATGCGACGTCTCGTAATATCGGAAACATGTAACTGGCTGCAGACCACCCAGCAAATGGTGATACCTATACTCACATTCCACAAGAAGACCCGTTGTCCTTACCAATTAACTTTCTCTAAGCACGGAACAGACCGTGTGTACACTGCTACAGGACTACTGCTTATCAGTGTGTTCATGTCTGAGTTAGTGACGCATTCTGAGGGCCGAAATACACGTACTTGTCATTAGATTCTAACGTTATGCTAACTATGTACATATGCAAAGGGAGGAGGGGCCATCTGGAGAATCTTTCTCTTGCGCTCTCTCACATGGAATTATCCGACTTCTACGGAATTCTAAATCTCAATAAAACTTAATATATAGGTTCTTAGGTCTTCACAGCAGTGGTTATTAAGATTTCTATCTTTTGGCTTATTCTTCGACACCTGAATATGAAGGAGCCACGTTTCTCCGAAGCTTTGGTTAACTTTCAACCGAATACATGGCGATGTATCTCCGAAGATAGGATTCTTCACCACATGACGATTTCAAAAGAC
Source organism: Cryptotermes secundus (assembly GCF_002891405.2). Taxonomy (NCBI): domain Eukaryota; kingdom Metazoa; phylum Arthropoda; class Insecta; order Blattodea; family Kalotermitidae; genus Cryptotermes; species Cryptotermes secundus. The sequence continues at coordinate 1,515,857 of NW_019718619.1, read as the reverse complement.
TCCTATTGCAACTCACATGAATCCATTTTACGTCTTCACGTCATCTTCCGTTCTGATTCTTCATAATATTATCCTCTTTTCCTCTCCATTGTCTTTCCCCGTCAAGTTTCATGATAAAAATTGTGTATGCGGTTCTGTTATCGCCACGCACCCCTCTTCCCCCATTTCTCTCTCTCTCTCTCTCTCTCTTCTGTTACCCCCAGTTTGGAGCTTAGGACATCCGTGAAGCGTTTCGTTTCACTTTAGTTTCTTAATCCTAAGAGAGTCTATAGGACTCCTTAGACGGGGGATCAACCCGTCATGACGCCGCTACCTACGCAGAACAACACAAAAACAGACTAAACACACACAGAGGCATCCATACCTTGAGTGAGATTCGAACCCACGATCCCAGGTTTCGAGCGGGCTAAGACAGTTCATGCCTTAGACGGAGCGGCCACTGTGACAGGCTCACGCCCAACTAGCCCTCCTTATTCTTATTGTCATATTAATTCTTGGTAAGGTTAAAAAGTGTAAAGTTTTCCCTATGCTTAACTAATTAAGCACTACGCCATAAAAGCGTATGGGGAGGAGGTTAAGTGGATCCCAGAGCCCGTCTGGACGAGGTGAAGAAGTGAAAATTCTTGCTCCCACCGGGACTTGAACTCGTTCAGCCCGTAGCCGGTCGCTATACCGACTACGCTATCCCGTCTCTTTGCATACACATATAAAAGTAAAAATTTTAAGGAGCCTACGTGTAGCCTAATATGTGTTACACTCATTAAGAGAATTATTTATCCTTTATTTATTAAAAGGCTTTGTTTCAAGTTTAGTAGATTAACGTTTTCTATGTTCGTAATTGATTAGAATCCAAGAAAAATCATGTCTCCTTTATGAGATTCCGATAGCTGAAACCATACAACGAAAATACCAAGGAATAACGGCCATAAGAAGTCTGGATAACGCAGTCGGTATAGCGACTGGCTACCGGCTGGACGATCGAGGGGTCGGAGTTCGAGTTCCCGTGGGGCAAGAATTTTCTTTTCTCCACGCCTTCCAGGTCGGCTTGGTAGTCCACCCAGCCTCCTATCAAATGGGTACCGGGGGTTTTTTGTCGGGGGGATAAAGCGACAGAGACGTGAAGCTGACCATTCACTTACAGCCAGTGCTGATGTCAAGAAAATGTAGATCTATATATCCATTCCACATATGCCTTCATGACGTAGTGCCTTATTAGTTAAGTACAGTGGAAACTTTACCTTTGTAACAGTCATCAGAACAGTAACATGATTCGTTGCATAGACAGTGCTAAGATAATGTCCTAGAGATCCAGAAACGACTAGTAGTACGTTAGCTTGAAGTTACTTCCACTGGAACTGAATTGACAAGACTCGAGATGAAGCTGTACATCGTTGAACAACTTAATTCCTAGGCTAAATAGTTTCAGCAGTAATGACCATTGAGATGGGAGTAACATATGTGCAATGCTGTATGTACACATTCAATTTCACACTTGTGAATGTTAGGGTCCATATCAACTAGATCTCTGGGGGTAGTAAACTGTTTTCAACCCCTCTTCTATCATCCCTTCCCTTCATCATACTTTGCCTGCTGTCTGCGTGTCGGGCTGTCTACAGTGGCTAATTAAACATACCATCAAGAGCCCACGAGTAAGAGGGAGATGTAATGAGGTAAGGTAGAACAAGATAGAGAGGGATTGGACCTCATCTGTTGAGAGCAGAGTCCCCAACAGAACTCAAATTAACCGTGTCACTCATTGTTTCGAATGTTCTAATCGGGCCCACTGACTGGAGACTTAATTGTCATTGAATTATTGCACATCTATAGAAGCCAAGCCAAATGCAACGGCCACATATTCATGTCAGGCATGTTTTGTTTACTAATACGCTGTTTCAGCTTAATAACAACGGTGCTGGAAGGCTGACTGATAGGAATTTCGAATTTATTGAGATGTGTGTGGCAGTGGCCTATTTCAAAGAACATTTCTTGCAGGACCCGTTATGTGTCCCGAATTAAACACTAAACAGCATGTGCCCACATTATCGTTGGTTCTTCTTGAATGGTTCTGAATCTCACTTACACATTGTGTGTTGTATTATGTCTGAGCACTGAAATATCTGATCTAGTGTTAGTTAATAGGCCTATAGGTCCAGGTCTGAAACAATTGCATCTGTACACGATCAGATTAGATCAGATATATTTTCTTACAATAAATCCTTGTTTTTACTATTTTTTCAATACAGACAGAAGAAAATGTTGAGCAAATGCTCTTTAGAAAGAAAGCTTTAAAATCACGAGGCATTTTAGACATATAAAAATAAGTGATAATTCATTGAAGAGGAAAGGTTAGGCTACAAGTAAAGTTAATAAATACTTCGACGTCACAAGAAAATATGCCTACAGGGATAGCTTCATCTCCAGCCTTCAACAAGTTCTTTCAGCACCCACTGAGTAGGAGAGAGACTCGGATGAAGAGACTTTTGTACGTGTTCGTAGACACACGGTACCAGACTGGTGGAAAACTGATAGTTCGAAAGCAATGCGCTAAAATACTTAACGTAGGAAGAAATGGAATTTTGAAAACTTCTGGAGCCATTTTATATTATACGAGGGGGTACCCAAAAGAAACCGAACTTATTTTTTTTAACTTATTTATTCAAATTTTAAGCACAAACCTTCAATCCCCTTCAAAGTACTCTCCACTTACACTAATACACTTGTCTATTCTTTTATTCCATTTTTCAAAACATTGTCTAAATTCATCTTTTGAGATGCTTGACAGTGCCTCCGTCGTTTTTTTCCTTCACCTCAGCAACATCAGCAAAACGCTGAAAAAAAGTTTTGATCATTTCGGGACTCTTCTTTCAAAGCACAGCATGCTTCCACGCGACCTTGTTTTTGTTCAGCAGTCAGCAGTCGTGGCACGAATTTCGCAGCCACCCTTTTCATTCCCAAATCTTCTGTCAAAATTCGCTGAACTGAGCTCCAAGTCACTCCCGACAGCTAGACAATTTCTTCAATGGTCCGTCGTCGATCTTCCTTGATGATTTCACGAATTTTTTCAACATTTTCATGTGTTCGGGCCATTGCAAAAACGACGATGACACAAAACAGTTGTCACTATAAACTCTGCCGAAACTAGTCCTTAACTTCTGAAGCAACGGTAGTCAGCTTATCGACTCAGGAATGTTAGCTCTATGCGCTCATAGTGGCAAAACGCGGTACTACAAAAGCTCTGCCCACAAAAAAATTAGTTCGGTTTCTTTTGGGTACCCCATCGTATATATGTACATACAGTGAACTGAATTTACGTAGTACTGGTCTTAATTGTAACGGGGTTCCTTCTTCAATAGGCTCTACGACATTCAGACACGAAAAATGCTTATGTAAGATTTCTTTCTTTGTTTATATCTGAATGAGAAGGATTTCTTTCAGAAGGTAAGAAAATTTACTGGCAGATTATAAAACGTCTCTTTTGCGATATATTCGTACAATAGCGGCAGACTTGTCTGAGCTAATTATTAGAATCTCATCTCGTTATGACATCTGTCCCTCGTGTCAACAGTCTACGAATTAGCTCGGAATAGTCTCATTATCCCTTAATTAAATTCCATATTTCATTGTAAGATGATTGAACGCTATGCTTCTATAGCTTTTAGTTAAATACAACTAATATTGTAAAATAATTGAAAGTTAATTAAAATATAAATTTTTCGTCTATATATTTGTAATTGACTAAAATGTATAATTTTTATACATTTAATTAATACAACGGAAATGTAACCATTCACTCTTAAATTCTGCTTGTAGCTGCAGTCAGTCCATTGAATTTTGATTCGTCATTTGTTTCAATATCCTCTCTTCATTTATAATGAAATTATTCTTCTGTTATATTGTAAATATTCTCAAAATTTTTATCTGAATCATGCACAATATACAGGCATATTTACATTAACTAGCTAATTAATGGGAGGTGAATGCGGTCATTTCTACATCGAAGCTGATCGTTGTGTAGCAACCTGAGGCCGATTTCTGGAACCTGAAATGCAAGACGAAAGAATAACAACACAATTAATATATTCATAGCGCTAGATTTGAGGTTCTTACAGCAATTACTATGAAAGTCTAAGAAGAGCTTTTCTTGCCGCTGGTACCAGGCTACACGATGTCATAGGACTAACTCAGATGATCACAGCAAGAGAAACCATTAATTTGTTAGCTTCCTGAGTACTGACACCGGATAACTTTGTAGGTGAAAACTACAGTATGTACAGTATATATGTATATTTACTACTGTTAAGATCTCTAAATCAATATACACTATACATAAAAATACTGATCCGAATTTTCGTCCGAAAGTAAATGTTATTAATTACTGCTTCCTAATATGTCTAGGGCACGCGGTAGCGTAGTTGGTTGAGGCACTATGCTACAAACCGGAAGGGCATGAGTCCTTGTGAGGTGGATTTTTTCAATTGACCTAATCCCACCAGCCGCACTATGGCGCTGGGGTCGACTCAGCCTCTAACAGAAATGAGTACCAGGAATCTTCCTAGTGGGGCAAAGAGTGGTCGGCGCGTAAGGCTGACAACCTTACCGCCATCTGTGAGACAATTGTCTAGACAAAATATCGGAGCCTCGACTACTCACAACAATTAGGGCCTTCATGGCCTGCTACAAGCATAGTTCACCTTTTCCTAACAAGTCCATATCCCAGCACGAGTCCGTTCCTTAAGGAAAAAGAGATAATTGTGTTAAGGCCTTGAAGAATTTGTGTGACTTTTGTGGAGATACACTAAGGGTTTTCGAATTTATACCTAGAAAGCAGTTGTGATATCATCTCAGGAAACATTCCTCGCTTGCCGGACAGAGTGCAGCAGCAACCAGGGTGTTATTCCCGAGTTTCTATTTATCATCATTATAAAAGTGGCTGTCGAGAGCAAGTAATTAGGAGTGATTAAATTCTCACTCTAGCACCAACGAATCAGCCAGAGGAAAGAGGAAGAAGATACTCCATAATACTATAAAGAAAAAAGGAGAAAATGGGACAGACAGTGCTTGAAAGGAAGAAGAGTAGAATTGGATATAGTTGAAGAGTGAGAGGAACTTGTACTGTCACTGTAGGCATTTCTCATTAATCGAAGACAGGCATTGGATGACACACGCTTATCAAAGTTAAATTGAAATGGAGGGAGAAGGGGAAGAGACTGAATAAACATGATGTGGACTGAATCATCAGTCACATTGCTAATTGCATGCACATGGCCTTCAGCTGAGTGGTGGGTACGTTCTGGAGAAATCAGATGAGATCTCGTTCGAATGCACGCATCTTATGAAATTAGTGTCATTGTCAGGAGCATTTGGTTCTAGATACTACGATTAGCCCTTTATATAAGATCTAAAGCTTGTGACGATGGTACATTAGTACAAATATTGTGTTTCTGGATATGATACATCGTCCTGTCCTTACATAAAAAAGCTGTCCTCTTTGTACTACAAAACACAGAGTTTCGGAGACTGCTGACTCCGTCTTCAAGTAAAAGCCTACTCAGTTGGGCCAAATCGATAGAACTAGCCCACATTTTGGTGCTGTTGCAGGTGTCCGGAAATAGGGACTAGCTCTATCGATTGGGCCAAACTGAGTAGGTTTCAACTGACGACGGAGACAGAATCCAATCTCAGAAACGTCATATTTTGTAATATAAAGAGGACTAGATGCTTTCTGGTAACGAAACTTAGCAATGGAGATTCTTCAGTTTCCGTTGTCCGCTGTTTGACGCTCCACAGCTGAGCTATAACTAAAGTGAACTGAACTGAACTTAATTTAACTTAACTTAACTAGAAGCCTTCCTGGCAGCTGCAGGAAATTGCAATAAAGGAATTACACTGTGCCAAGAGGGCTTCAAGTTCAGTTCGGTTTAGTTCAGTTCAGTTCTCGACTGATGTTCTTACGTTCTACACCTTCCAGATTTGGAATTGGACTCCCTTATTGTCACTTTACACGGACCCCACGGAAAACACAACCTATATTGTTGACGAAGAATGTTTACCGTGCCGTAGCCTAGTAGTAGATGTCTTATTGTTCAGAACGTTTACTTCTGCGAGAATGTGTTTAGTGACCCGTTGCCTAGCAATGGAATGGCGCGGACCATATAGAAAACACCTTTTACAATATATCTTCTATTTTGCGTGCGCGTATTTCGTGCGTTGCCTAAAATGGGTCTACTGTCAAAATATTGTATTTATACGAAATTACAAAAGCAGACCCACTTTATGTTACTTTCTCTCTGCAGACTGTCGTAACTTCATGATATTTGAATGATAATACCACATGCATATGCAATGTGGTAATAGCATGAATTTTATTACATTAGTATGTATAAAGTTGTCCCTGTGATTACCTAATTAAACACCACTCCATGAAGACGTAAAGGGGAGTGGATGTATTCGTGACAACAGCACTAGTTGGAGGTGAGTGGTCAGCTTCAGGTTCAGGCCGGTGAAATAGCTCTCGGTGCCCATTGGATAGGAGGTTGAGTGGGCCCCAATATCGACCTCTACGACGTGGAGAGGAGAAAAATCTTGGCCCTACTGGAACTCAAACTCTAAAGCCACAGCCGTCCAGCCCATAAACAGTGGCTATTCGACTGTGCTATCCTGTCTTCATTGGACTTTTGTACACCTATTTAATTTGAAATAGCCTCGATTTCTTTAATTTTTCGATAGGCAGCCTATTGTTGGCGGAACATGATACACTAAACGCAGCGAAACTCTCATTAATATTCCCCGCGGGTAACAAGGGTTCCCTCGCTATCGGGAAGGACAGGGAAGGCCTGGCATCTCCCCACCTCGTATCGCCCGCAAATTGAAAGCAGAATCCCCTGAGGTTTTCGCACGCAGACGAATTGTGAGAAAGAGAATGACGAATAGAGAGAGAAAGAAGAGACACAAAAAGAACAATATAAAAAATATCTATACTAAGAAAATTGCCTCAAGAAATACTTATATATAAAGAGATTGACAGGTAGTGGGTAAGGATGAAAGGAAAAGAAACATTTTACCACCTACACTAATACCTGAAGATAATCAAACTTTCACAAGGAGACCCATCCTGTAACGCAGATGTGTAGTGAGTTTTGACTTTGACTTATTGTTCCTTTGTTATGATACTGTGCCCATAAAACTTATTTCGGGGGTTTATGGTTATGGAATGGAAGATCTAACTTTCATTCTGGACGTTTTACATTGATGAGGGCAAAGGGTAAAATTTAAAATTACGGGTAAATCATTCTGAAAAATAAAACACCAATGTTCGTATATTCTCAAAAATTATCAATTAAAATATATCATTTCTGCCAAATCACAAAATTCATCTCCTTATAATACTTTAACACGTTACTGATTTAGCGGTCTTCTCAATTAAAATTGAAGAACATTGTAGACGATTCTAGAATCGTACACTGCACTCTCAACTTACGAGAGAGTTGTTTTCTAAAGACGGCGCTCAAACCCAAAATCGCGTATAATCAGAATTACCCTTAAAAATTACTTAAATCATCCATAAATTACATGCGTATATAGTATATATAAAATATATACTGAGGAGTAAATATAAAGTAAAATGTACAGCAATTTTATTTTAATTACATAAAAATATAGGTAGAGTAGAGATGGAAATATGACATATTAAAAAAGTAAAAAATAAGCAACGGTATCCTTGTAACAGGCCGTGGAGGCCCATAGGGTTCTGAGATGTTGAGGTTCCCACATTTTCTAGACAATCGGCTCATAGATGACGGTAAGGTTGTCAGTCTTACACGCGGGCCGCCCTTTACGCCTGAGAATATTCCAAGAATACTCCTATTACTCATTTCTGTTAGAGGCTGAGTCGACCCCAGGACCATATTGCGGATGCAAGGATTGTGTAAATTGAAAAAATCCAATTACCTTATCGGGATTCGATCCCGCGACCTTAGAAAGAAAAAATTGAACACTTACCCTTCGTAATAGATATTCCCATGAGTAGTCCCAAGAAACCTTTTGCATTTTCTGCAGGTTTCTTGGTGACGAGTTCATGTGTTTGTATTCACATAAGTTAATGGGCATTTGATGCGATCCCGTATTACTGGAAGCGGTGCGAAATCCAAGAGAAGCCCATTTTGACTATATTAAAACGGAATTTGGTCACAACCACAAGTTAGTGTGAGAGCTCTCAAGTAGTAGCCAGTACATATAGAAACCCGTATCCAGGATAATTCTGTTTTTATTTTGTGTCTGATTCTCTCACGACGGCGTAAGAAAACTCCTCTTTCGATTAAGAGTGTTTCATTTCCACAGAAGAATAAAGCCCGCCGGATGAATGCCTTCTGACCTCCTGTATTAATATGTTATGTTAATTGTGATGCTACCGACTCCGGCAGTTTTGCCTAGATCCTGCTTAAGCTGAAATTCTAAGTCATATATTTTTCATGCTTGGCCTATGCGAAAGGATTTAGTCGAAGAAGAGTACTGTCTTTTGTGGTAAATTGTCGTGTAGCCCTATCGAAGTCAATCGACGTTTTGGAGGAGTATATTTTCTCCATAAGGGGCTAAGGGTAAACGTAGCAAGAAATCAGCACGAAGACGGTAGCTTTGAAGTGCTTGCTGCCTCCTTCACGATTTTTCCTTGTTTGGCTTACTCTTCGACCGCGAAGATGGAAGCAATATAATCCTGCACGTCGGATTACTTTCGCCGAAATACACGGCCTTATATTCAAGAAGACAGAACTCTTCATAGTCACCGTTGTGAGACCATATCATTTCTAGTCCAGTCCTTTTAAATTTTGTGTTGGAGGGCGAGGACCGATCACAGTGGCCGCAATGTCTGAGGCATGAACCGTCTTCGACCGCTCAAAATCTGGGTTTGTGGGTTCGAATCCTTCTTAAGGCACGTATGTCCGTGTGCATTTATTCTTGGTTTGTATTGTCCTGTACGCAGGTACGACGGGCTGATCCCCCGTCAATGGAATCCTACCGACTGTATAAAAGATTAAGAAAAGAAAAAGGTGGCCAAGGCACAACAAAAGACTACTGGGTCATACAAATGTGGGTAGTTAGGTAGATAGATAGATAGATTGATTAATTGACTGTCTGATTGATTGTTTGATTGACTGATTGGCTGATAGACTGATTGATTGATGGATACATGGATGCGTAGACGGAGAGATGGACAGAGAGGCGAGGGCGAGGGGTTTACAGCTACTTACACTAAAAGTTTTATGAACACATGTTAATGTGGTCAGCAACATAGCCGACATATTAGGGGATTTCGTCTTTATTTGAAGACAGAACAAACGAAACTACGGAGCAACCATGAAAAATTGATCCTTTTACATTGGCCTATATGTAAAATTGAAGGCAACTTAATAAATTTGTTCAGTTGAAAAAGGGAACATGATATGATTCAGCCATTGCACGTGTTTGTTTCCTTTTGTAACTAACGGGTTGGGTTAAAATCTACGTGTTCCTAAATAAACTACAAAAAAAAATAGCACTGTACGTCTCTGCAAAATATATTTTCTCTCATGATTATTTTTGTTAGAATTAATGATAACACAATGGAAATTACTAGGAGCTGTATTTGACTTCTTCATAATCCAGTCTATGTACCAAATAGTGGAAATTTGAATTACAAAAATGCGTTTAAAGGTACTCATCTAAATAAGCATTATTCATGAAAATGACGACAGTAAGCGACAGAGAGACAAGTCCATATACTGAAAGAAGTAGTACTAATTTGAATTAGAGGATGCCGCATTCTACCAACACATTTCGTTACCATAAGTTTATTCAGCACCGTAAGTATGTTGCTGTGTACAGAACTATAGACATCGCCTTATGAAAATTGTTATATCATACGATTACAAATCTATCAATATTTAGGTCTAAAGGGGCTTTAACGGAACAGCTTATTAAATAGGTATAAACTTATTTATTCGTTCCCCCAAAATTCAATTTTCTGTAATTAATATAAAATAATTAATTTATTTTTGAACACTTAAAAACCTGGAAATAATATTTTCACAGAGGAAATCTGTTCTAGGTTGTTTGTATTATAATAATTTACATGTGTATTAAACTTAACTGAAATCGATATTCATTCAGCTATTATTTAATTCTAACAATAAACTACAATAGCTACACGCACTGTAAGTATCACCTGGGAATCAAGTGAGAGAGATGGCATCGTGTGTCCACTCCAGTTTGAACGTGCGCATGTTTTTGCATAATCATTCACAGTATGCAGGTATACTCCGTTACAAAATAACTGGGATGTATAACGTAACACAGCATGTTACATAACTACATACGTCGATATGTTATTCATTATTCAGAGAAATTGCCTGATGTAACGAGTTTTTATGTCTAGGTGACTGGATAATTGTGATGGCGATAGATGATTAATCAACTTTCAAACTGTTTAGCCAGAAGTCTCCGTGTAGCAAGTAATTGAGTTTGGAGGTAAACCTCGGGAAGTTTAATGTGATACCTTCTGAGTGCAGCTGCTTAATTGCATTTCCAACTCCTGTATTTTCGCTGAGTACAGTGTAATCATATTTAATTAACTTCTGTAAACCAAGCAGGAGCACAGCCTTCAAAGCTCTTTAACAAATATAAAAGAAAACTGCGTCAAGCATTTAAATGTAACGGAAACATAAGGAGATTGATATATACGGTTTCTGGGTTACAAAACCGTGCAGCTCGCTGAGGTAGCCACCTGCATCCCTTCGTTTCTTGTTTGGCTTACTCTTCGACTCTGAAAATGGAGATGAAAAGTTCCTCCGAAACGCTGGACTCTCTTTCGTCTACGCGGCATTACAACCCAGAAGACTGGACTGTTCATAGTCACGGACGTAAGGATCACAGATTCAAAATAAAGAAGCCTGCTAATATTTTCTAAGTGATTCCACGGAGCTGACCCCTTGAGAAGCTACCAGTATTCCAGCTACTCAAGAATTTCCCAATATTTTATGGAACCCGGCAGTTCATTACTATTTTCATAAGAGTCGGCCGATTGTCTAGAGAAAATGTCGGATCCTCGTTATCTCACAACCTACGCGACCTGTTACAGGGATAGCTTTACTCTCTTTTACCTAACAGAATGCTTTATTGTAACCCATTGTAATAGGTAAATGCCATTTAAAATATAATGCTCTCATAGTGAAACAAGCTGTCAGAATTTTGAATTCGAATTTTTCACCAACGTTATGAAGTACTGAGCATGAACTGTGCGGCTTTAAATCAGAACAAGGAGGGGGGGGTGTTAATTGGCACTCTATTCGTAGTAACTGTAAAAATATATCCATATTAAGGCGCGTCCACATTACTCGTGCTCGTGCTCGTGCTCGCCAGGCTTGTACTCGTCGGGAGACTCGTCTGGCTTTTACTTGTGTTCGTAAATCTTCGTCCACACTACTTCAGTTGCTCGCCAGGGTCCGTGTATTTACTCGTAGGGTGTATAGGCTGTAGTCGTATTTTAATTTATTGTCTATAGTTTTTAAATTAAAAATTTAAAATTTGCTTGGCTCGTGACTTGTAATATCGTCCACATTACTCGCGAGCATAGCGAGTCACACGAGCACGAGCAAGAGCACGAGTAATGTGGACGCGCCTTTAGAAGCGCGCCTGGAGGAAGTGACACATGATGTGAGTGATGTTGCTCGCAGTTCGTCTAGAATATCGATTAAAGCGACATGATCGGTCAGGCCTCTTACTTGTAAACCGGAAATTTAGAAAAAAATGTAGAACGTAATATATTGTCACTTGTAGGGGGTACGTGTGACTAATAATTGTGGATTCTAGGTTTTATGAATGGATTTATTTGATGTCACTATTACAATTACCCTCGGTTATAAGAGTTCACACGCTCAACTCCTTCTGGATACAGAATCCCTCTGTGAGTAGCTCTGCTTCGTTCTCGAAAGCGCGTTAATTCACTTCCGAGTCACTTCTCCTTCTTCCTCATTCCTCCTTCCTCCTTCCTCCTCCTGTCTTCTGCCTTTTGTCAAAGTCACATTGCGACTGACGGTCAGTCAGTCAGTTAGTCCTGGTGTCAAGCCCACTCTGGGCCTTATGACGAGATATTTATTACTGTTTGACAGTTTCTGTCTTCCTTTTGTGGGGCGCCCTCTCTGAGGAGAGGGCAGGTCTGTCTTTTATCAGAGTCATTGTTTGCAATGGTAAGTTATTTGTCATAATGGAAAGGATATTTACATTTTACATATTAAACATCCCCTTCATTGAAGTACTATGCTACAAGCCGAAACGTCGCGGGATCGAATCCCGATGAGGTGGATATTTTCAATTTACCTAATCCATCCAGCCGTACTATGGCCCTGGGGTCGACTGAGGCTCTAACAGAAATGAGTACGAGGAATATTCCGGGGGGTAAAGGGCGGCCGGCGCGTAAGGCCGACAACCTTACTGCCATCTACGTGTTTGATCCGATTGTCGAGAAAATGTGGGAATCTTAATAACTCACAACCCTGTGGGCCTCCATGGCCTCTTACAGGAACACCTTTACGTTACTTTACTTTACTTACATGTTGAACGTGTTAATGAATTTATATTATATATTATATATATATATATTTATTTATTTAAAAGGACTCTGTCAGTAACCTACGCTGCTTCCGCTCTTTTATATCTGCTTGGAGTACCGAATAGGAGCACGTAGTCCGTTATCACGGAACCTACACCACACTCTGCTATGAGCACAAACCTTTACCTAGCCGTTCTTATGAAAAGGAGACCTCCGCTGTGCAGGAAAGGTCTGTGTACATTACTCAGGGTGAAGTCGTTACCTATGCAATGGGTTCACATGTTACAATAGTCGTTACTAATTTATATTTGATTTTCTTCTGTTTTTGTTTAATATAACAGCCTCTATTCGTAATTCAAAGCGTTCTAATTCTTGCGTGCAGAAACTGTACAACACAAATCTCAACTTCGTCGACAGTATGGTTTCTTAGAACTATTATGAATAGCGGTCTCGATCATCATTCTTCTACAGAATCTGAAAGCCTTTCAAGTAATCAAGAAATCTTCTTATTTCATGAAACTGAAAATATATATTTTCCGTCACAAGAGCCCGCTATTGAAAACCATCCTGAGTGAGACAAATTAAGTCCACATTCCTGGTTTACTTTTACTTAATATACATATAAATAACGTTGTCACGTTTGAGTCTAGGTCTCCCAATCGGTTCATTCATCAGTAATCTGTCAGACGACAGGTCCACAGTCTCTTCCAAAACAGTTCCTCCACTTGATGCCATCTAGAGCTTTCTCCTTCAAATGACAATATCCTCTTCTGTCCTCAAGGTCATCCAGGATCTTCTTACATCTTCTTCCTCGTCTTCTGGTCACTTCTATCCGCTCATCTATCTTTCCTTCAATAACTTCTTTTAGAAAGCAGTTACTGCGTAAGATATGACCAATCCAATTAGCCTTCCGTTTTCTTATTTCGTGTAGGATATTCCTCTACCAACTGACTCTAAATAACACTTCTTCATTTCTCACATAATCGGTCCATCTCATCTTCTCCATCCTTCTCCAACACCACATTTCGAAGCTTTCCAGGTGTTTCTGATCTACTGCCCTAAGTGTCCAAGTTTCAGCCCCATACAAAGCCATGCTCTAAATGTAGCATTTCACTAGTTTCTTTCTCAAATTTAAGTCCAATTTGCTGGTAAAAAGATTCTTCTTCTTGCTAAATGCAGCTTTTGCCATGGCAATCCTAGATTTAATTTCACAAGTACACCTTCCATCATCCGTTAATAAGCTACCCAAATATTTAAAACATTTCACATTCTCTAGTTGTTTTTGGTCTATCTTTCCAATCGGTTATTTCCATACAAAAACAAACTCCATGGTTTTAGTCCGCAGGCGAAGTATACCGACTGAGCAACTGTCATTTGTCGGCGAAGTTAGTGGCAACTTTGGCGGATAGAGAGTGTCGCGTGGTCGGCCCAACGGATTTTCATGGCCGTTAATCTCGATTTTCTAGACCGGAGCCGTTAGTTCCTTGAAATAGCTCCCCAGTTATCATCACGAAGCTGAGTGGACCCCCTTCCAGGACCAATACTTCTCAGAAAATCTGGTATCGCCTGGGAATCGAACCCAGACCTCTGGATTTGTAGCCAACAACTCTGGCAACTAGACCACAGAGGCGGTCTTATACTAAAATTTCATTTAAATTTCTACCATAAGCGCCCTATGTATTGCTGATTTCATCCTCTTTGATTTACTTGCCCTTTTGTGAAGATTTTCATTATGAGCCATAACGGCTAAGTAATATTTTATAAATAATAGCAATTGATCGTTAGTGAGAAAATCATAACCACTTCACATCCGATAGAAAACAGTGTGAGAGAAAAAACTTTCTTACGTAAACCCAAAACGCGTTTCCGGATGAATAGTCCGCAGAGACGTTTTTACGACTGATGTAAGAAGAACAGCTCGAGAAACGTACTTCCAGAACGTGCTTCTGTTCTTAGTAAAGTGATTGTTTTCATAGTACCGTACAACAAAAGACACACGCAACACCAGAAGATGAACAAACAACCTTGAAATGCCGATTTTCCCAGCATCAGACGTAGCAGTGGCATGGATGTTAGCTAAACAACCGGAGAGAAATCCCCAGTTCTCCTTCACGTAACGCCGAAAAGAGACACAATTGTTGTGTCGGTAGTGTTCTGTACTACACAAGCAACATAATTAACTTGTTTTTTGAACAATTACTGATGTAATTAGATAAAGAAAAGACAGTTTCTTTGTTACCACGAAAAAGCTCGTAATTTTCAGGCTGATTTATACTGAACAAATGCCACCATCACGACCATAGCAGCACTAAGAAAATTATAATTCATAATACAGGCCTATCATAAATCCAGCTAACCAAACCAAAAGTGTTGCCGCCTAAAGC